>NC_040026.1:22738329-22940713 GCF_000972845.2 Larimichthys crocea | reverse complement strand
TCACGTTATTGTTTGATTCATTTCCAAAAGTGTTTTTAAAATATTATCAGATAAAACAGCCTATTTGTAAAAAAAAAACGTAATAATTATAATATTTTACAGAACAATGATGATGTGGTTCATAAACTGGTCTCTTATCATACGTTATATATAATTTATCTTCAGCTCAAAGTTAGTACATAACACCAAACAAACCAAATTGTGATTTCACCATTTGAAAATACACATATTGTCAGACATCATAATATTCAAATTTATTGATAAATGGCTGAAAAAAATGTGCAATTTGAGACACAACCGTCATGTAATACCTGCACAGTAAGCCAATACAAGCTGACGGCTGATGAACTTGTAGACGTAGTAGTTGCCCTTGCACTTCTTGACCTGGATGGGGGTGGACTTGAAAGCGCAGCAGTTCTTCTTCCAGTGGCCACACACCCGGGGGTGACGATGCCGTCCTTCATCTTCGGGTGAGGCCCCGCCAGCCACAGCGGGGAGTGGGTGCCGCATTTGTCCACAGGGACACACCTCCGGCATCTGCCGACTCATGCCTTGTTAGAAGAGGCGGTACCAACCTGTGATAGAAAACAAGAAGAATAATCACATTTATCTTCATTATTGAGAGTAAACACGTCCATATAGAAAACCCATAGCTACCTTTCCATTTGGAATGGCGGTCACACACTTTGACTTGGTGGTGGCGTTGGTGGCACGCCAGGCCTGGTCCAGGATGGTGTAGTGGTAGCAGGGGTCCCCCCTTTCTCAAGTCTTCCTCAAGATCTAGTCCTCATCGTCATTCATCTTCACGACCATAAGAAAGGACGTGTGTTCCTGCTGGAGACATTTTCAACCAAAATCAGTCTACAGGAGTTCAGGCATAAGAATGAAATGTTGTACATTGTTATATTTATCAAATACTGTCACCTTATTGACTTACCGACTTCCTCCTCAGCTCTTTTCTCTTGGCTCGTGTTCTGCATCTGTGATGAGAAAATGACACGTGTTAGCTGATGCACAGCGCGGGGACAGACTGTAAAGAATGCTATAGAAGATACCTGAGTCAGAGCTTTCTGCTGCTTCACAGTGTTGTTTGTTCACACTTCAGCTCTCCCATCTCCTGCAATACAGCACAGCGTGCAGATTTTCTTTTTTAGCAATGATCGAAATGTTGAAAAACCAGCAATTCTTACAGATTCACTTGAGTTAACGTAATAGTGACGACAATGATTACAGATGTTGCAGAGAGAAGTGAAGAGAAAAGAACGGAGGAAGGACTTTTGTGTGGATGAGTGTAAGTGCCCCTCTTAAGGGCCGTGGACCCTGTGTTGAAAACCCACAGTCTATAGGAACCTCCTTTTTCTTCAAGTACATGAGAATACGTGATACCAAAACTTAATATAGGTTCATATATGCTGTGGTTCAATATGTTGATGACACATTGCACAAAGTATTCAGATTTTGTAGTTAGACTGAAACTTCGATGAATCTCTTTGAGATCCCAGCTCACTGTTCCAGTCGTCATTAAATCATAAAACACTGTTTGTCCTTTTGCATGTTGAGTGTGAAGTTAAGGTTAATGAATGTACGCTGTCTGTTCTCAGATGTCAACACGATTGTATGCGGCCGGTGCAGCAGAGACCAGACCTGTGTGAGCCGAGACAAGATTAACTGGAGGTGTAAGAGAAACAGAAGAAGTAAGTTATTTTAAACTGGAGGGTCATGACTTCAACAGTTATACATACTTAACAGGCTTCTTTTTGGATACATTCAGTGTTCTCTTCTTCCCTAACTCGGAGAGTAAAGGCTCTGTGAACGTAGCTTGTGTTTAGGTCTAAGTTTATATTATAAAAGGAATAACACACCCTTAAAATAAAGAATGTCTTGGTGACCTCTAGTGGGGATGGGAATAGAGATAAAGCACTGTATGAAAGAGCTTCATCTCACTTCAACGTTTAAACATCTGAGTTTAAATTTATTTTATCTGTAAATGTGCAGAACAAGTGCAAAAATGATAAGTCTGGTGATTAAAGGTATATTACAGCCACTTAGTGTTTCATTTCCATAAAGATGAAGGACACAGCTGGTGAAGAAGAAGCTGAAATTGTATCCAAACCTGTTACAAATCTTCCAAATCCCACACAGTTTGTAATAATAATAATGATAATATCTTTCTTTCTTTCTTTCAGAGTTTTCCAAAAAGATCCACTTCTTTGCTTCTTACCCCGACCAACTCTCAGGCAAGGTGAACAGAATCAAGTACAGTAAGGTGCTGGTGAACGTTGGCCGAGCGTTCAACAGAAGAACCGGCGTGTTCAAGGCTCCGGTCAATGGGATCTACCAGTTCTTCTTCTCCACTCAGACGGGTCGGACTGGTGCTAAGACTGATCTGTGGCTGGTGGTCAACAGATACTGGGTAGCTGTCTCTCACACACATGTCTCCCGTCCGTCCACTGTTGGAAGCTTGTCCATGTACATGACCTTCCTCCGCAGAGGGGCGATAGTGTACGTCACCCACAACTGTGGAAGGTCTTGGGCCAACTCTGCTTCTACCACCATCACATTCGGGGGCTCACTGCTTGTACAAATGAGATAAAGTATGCATGAACATTTTATAAAGTCTTAATATATCCTTCAACATCTGGAGAGTGCATCATTACATATCTTTGCTATTGTAACTGTAAACCGCTTTGCTGTGTCGTGTCTGAAGTAATGCTTAAATGTCTGATTTAATGCTTTCTGTGTAAAGATTAAAATATTGTAGTTTAATAAAGTGTGTTGTGGATCAGGTAATGATATCAGTACATGAGTGTAACATGATTAATTGAGCCTCGGAACATTAAACACCACAAAATGATGCTGGTTATTCAAATCTCTCATTCTTTTGGAGGAAATAAAATACAATAATTATCAATATCCACTCAGGTCTGTAGACCTAACTTTGGTAGAAACTGGTAGAAAAGGTCTCTTAAGCACGAACAAAGGTGCTTACTTATGGTTCAAATGATGACGAGGAAAACTTGAGGAGAAGGGGTGGGACGCCTGCCTCACCACCGACACCATTATTAGAACAAAATATTAAAAACATTTAAATAAAAAGTACATTTTAAACCTTAAAACCTTCGAACACATGTGAAAACAAATATTCTAAACATCCAAATGTACCTGCTAATAGGTTGCATGATATCTTAAAGATGCAGTTATAAATACAATAATTTAATGTGACTGTAGCCTCGTTCAGTCCCTATGATTCAGTTTACACCACCTCTGTACAGACAATACTGCGACGTACATTCATTTTTTTACTGTCTAATTTAATTGTGTGTAGTTTTTTATTTAGATTTTTCATTTCTTGTATAGTTTTCTAGTTGCATCTTTGCACAGGTTTAATTTAAATCCCATCTGGAGCATGCACTTGCCTCTGTTTTACACCAGATGGCGGACTACCATCAGTATCAGCCTGGTGGTTGTGTATTGGTTGTGTGGTGGTTGTGTGGTGGTTGTTGCTCTCAAACACAGGAGGCCTCACTCAGACTCGACATGGGATCAGATCAAAGCGACCTGATTAAGTCTGATTGATGATGAGTTCAGTGTCAGTCGGTTATTTTGAGGAACGCTCTCCACTCATTCATATCCCATTGAGAAAAATTCTTGATGAGCCCACATTTTTCCTTTTATGGTAACAGAGGGCATCATAAAAATCAAGCCAAGACATAATGTTTTTTTTTTTTTTGTTAAATATATTTTCTCTCAGAGTGTTTTACAACTTAGAGGTGGCCCCGTCATCGCTGAAATATGCCTCAAACAGTGGAGCTGTGGTCTCCTGAGGTATTTGCCAGTCTGACCAACACCTCTCCGCAAAGGGCGGAGGTGGGCGGGGCTTGGGAGAGGCGGCTACACTCCCATTGGAGGATTGGGTCGGTCTGGACGACAGGAGAGACTCCAGGAAAACCGACGGAGCTGGCGCACGGTGTAACGGGACGCGGAGACATGTCGGCGTGAGGAGGAAACTTTTGTATGGACATGAGGATATTCTGGGATAATTTGCTATTTCTAAGAGCAGAGCAGGACTTCTGAAGAGTTTGTTTCCCTCTTTATTCCATCACAGTTATTTAAAGATGACTGACGGTACAGTTTGACTTGAGCGATGCGCGTCGAGCACGCAGCGGTCCACTGAGGAGAAGCCCGCCAATGCGCACCTCCTGTCGGCACTTCAAAGAGAGCTGTTAATTGTTTTTGTTGTTTGTTTGCACGCGCTTCACTTCAAAGAGAGAGAAGATGGCAGAGCACGAGAGCCCGGAGTTTGGGAAGGCAGATTTTGTTCTTCTGGACACCGTGTCCATGGAAGAGTTCATGACCAACCTCAAAGTCAGGTGAGCAAACACAGCGGACATTCACCTCTGTGGATTCAGTGAAACACGTCTCAGCTCCTCGGCAGGTGTACCTGCTGCTCATCCAGGTGCCTCACACACTTCCTACTTTAGAGATCTGAATGAAGAGAAGTTGCCAGGGCAACTCAGCATGTTATTCATATTCATAAAGTCTGTCACTGCAGGAAGGCTTTCGATCAAACCGGTAATTCACTTTGAAAATATGCTGCGAGACTCCACCCAAGCTGTGCACGCACACACACACACACACACACACACACACACACACACTGGTTTTCTATCAGCTGTGTTGTCAGTGGCTCGGTGTCAAGCATGATGTCAAGCATGCTTCATGGATGAAGAGAGAGAGCTCTGTGGGTTAATGTTACGTTTTCAGATCCTCACCTCTGCCATCTGTAATGAAAGTGCAAGCCGATCCCTGAAGTCAGCTTCTTTTCTTCTTCATCATCAGTGTCGATTTCCACAGGAGGAAACTTTGTTTTATCTGGAGAACCTGGAAGTTCTTTTTTGCTATTTGAGGTTCTTGAAGTCACATTTGCAGAACTTCGGTGCTTTGAGGAACCTTTTTATGTTTGTTAGTCTTTGTTTTTCCCTTTGAAAGCCTCTTCAGAGTCTGATTTCTGCTTCTTTAAGTCACAATGTGACCGTTTGAACACCACCCAACAACTTTGGTTCAGCTGCTGAACCTCTTACCAACATGTGGCTGTGTGTAGAAATCATTTCTAATTATAAAAGGTAATGTTCTCCAACTAGTTTTAGAGAGAGCAAATCTTAATGTTGCATTTGAAATGAAAGGAGCAGTGTGTACTGTAGGTTTTGGTGGTGTAGCTGCTTATTGCAGCCGCCTCGCCTCACCCTCTCCTTCCCAGCGTCAAAGAGAATTCACTGTGGTCACGAAATGCCCAAAGAAGTGAAAGAAGTGAAAGGTCCTCGAGTGTTTTGTTTCTCTGTGGGTTACTGTAGAAAGATGGTACACCTTGAATTAACTCAAGGACAGAAACTATTTTCACTGAATATTATTTTCAATATCATTTCACTGAATTGTTCTTTGAAGAACCAATAAGTAAAAATGACCTGCTTCAGGTTCCAACTCAAACATTTATTTTGAAGGGTGTGAGAGAAAGTTGTCTTTGACAAGTGATCAAACTAAAGCTCAAAAGAAAAAAGATTTGTCCCAGTCTGAAGAAATGATGTCCCTAAATCCCGTGGAACGTCTCTCCTGTCTTCATCCTTTCTGTCTGTGGTATGCGCTGACTTAAAATGATGAAATAGCTTCACGGAACCTGAAATATTCTGGTCTAACGATTAGTTGGGTTATTAATGAATCTGTCGGTCATTTCCTCAAGTAGTCTGGAAGAAAAAACAGTTTCCAAAAGTTTGAGGAGCTGAAAATTGAGGAATTACTCTTCCAAGAAGGAGTCAAAACGGTGATTTAGTTGACGGCTACTTGATTATCGCAGCTCAAATTCAAATGTGTTTGATTTGATTGGAATGGCGTGATATGTTTGGGTGATTTAGTCATCGCTCTGATGTTTTTCTAGGTCAGAAATATGTGAGATAAGATAAGGAGGCAAGCTTCCTCATTATCTTCTCACTTGCTCGGGCAGGGCAGCCTGCACTAGCGGTTAATAAACTGAATTTTGAAGCCCTTCCCGGTACAGTATTGTAGACACACTGCCAGTAATGACTTGTAGAATAAATATTTGGAGGCTTTTTATGATGCAGGTTTCACTTGTTGGCTCGCACGCTGCATGGTTTCCCTTCTATGGCCAAGAAGAGCGAGCTGCAGAGCCCACTGCTGCTAACACGAAGGAATGTCCTCCAAACCAAAGTTTGTGATTCCTGCTCTGCCACCGGGCTGATAAATAAAGGCAGTCATAATATTCACTTGTCCCTGTGTGGAACTGTTGACAGCTCAAAGTCTTTTGCGTCTTCATAGTTTACGTCCAGACTTCCCATACTTAATTCAGCTCCAGGCATGCCTCCCATAGTCTGTTTGCTAATTCATGCTTGGAAGAGTTTAATAAAATATTGGAACATGTTGCAGCAGAACGGAGGTCTGTGTATGAGAAGTTGTTGCTGTTGACAGACCCTAAAGTGTAGCAATATTTTATAGTCAAATTAGAATCCTAACTTTTTGTGTTTCATCATAAATAAAAGTATAAATTGATGTTTTTAATCTGGAAGAAGATCAGAATTGTTTCCTGTTTAGAGCTGGTTTGCATGTTCCTCGTGTTTCTGAGTTTAAAGTGATGAATATCCCACAGTAGATGAACCTCTGTGTCTGTGCAGGTGATTGACTGATCACTTTTCAAGCAATGATGCCAAACATTTGATGTTTCCAGCTTCTTAAATGTGAGTTCTGCTGTGTCGTAGTAAATGAAACGCAGCCACAGACTTCAACGGGTGTTTTTCAGTTCCAGGTGTACGAGCGTGCACGTTTCATAGAGGACAGGGATGATCTGGTTAGCAGTGTTTTTGCAGCAATGCCTCTTAAATTCGATAAACTGCAGCGGTGTGTACAGTAGCTCTGGCAGCCAGACACGAAGACCTGAAAGCAACCAGATGGACCAGGCCACATTTTCCCAACTCTCTCCCAGTTTCATGTTTGTTTTCCCTCCAGCTAGTCAGCTCGGTCCGGAGATGCCGTGCACAGATTGTTATTTGTAGAGGGTGTGACCATCCAGGAGTGCTTCCTTTCCTGTAGTCCGAGGGTGCGTGCATGCATGCATGCCTGAAGGGGGGATCCAAAGGGTAATGGTCTCCATTTGTCCTGGAATAGTTATCCAAAACAAGTAGGTCTCGAACACGTCTGCACATCTCCCCTGGGTGTATTTCACGCTACATTTAGGAGCTGAGTCTCACAGTTAAATACTTGGCATAATGAAGAAAGGCTCGCTGCACACCAAAGCTCAGCCCTCCTAGACTTAACAAAATGAATTTATTTGAAAACTTTTACAAGTCCTGGAGGAGCGTTTTGTTTGTCAGTCATTGAGAAGTGTGCATTGTTAGCTTTCCAGGATTTAAATGTTTAGATGTGAAGTGGCTTTAAAGCTGAGCTTTGGTGTGCAGCCAGCCTCCGTTTAGTGATGCCAGAGTTTGACTAGCAACCCACCGAGTTATGCCGCCGCGCAGGGGATTTCTACTCGTGTCATTAAATGCTCGCCGTGCTGAGTAGGTACTCGAGTCCACCCCCCGACGGCTGCATGTGAGGCACGATCTGGAAAAGATTGCTCGTTTCCCCCTCTCCCTCCACCTCAGCGTGGCAGGACATTGGTTGTTCAAGTTGACATTTACTTTGTTTGACTTGAGGTTGAACCGTGTGGCCTTGTTCCAGAGAGCCTCCCAGTCCCTAAATAGAGCCCAGCAGATGCCCAGTCTCTTTGTAGAGATGTCTGGAAGGATAAAAGTTCAAGCCAAATTCCTGCAGGGTCTTGGGAATTTCGCCTAAATTGACCAGTCAGCAGATAAAGTCTGCTCGGACTGAAAGCAGCGCGACGCAGCCCGTTGAACCGACGTGTGTTTATGTATGAGAATCGACTGATGTGTGATTAAAAATGAGTCATGATGGGAAAATACAGCGGGCACAGTCTGAGGGGAATTATAGTATCAAAATACTTTCTTTTTTTTTTTAAACGGTGATTGCGCCCTTCTTCTGCTAAATTGATGCCCAGAGGGATGCCGCAAGTCATACGGAGGAGTTCCCCCTCAGATAATAAGGATGGAGAGTCTGGATATCCGTTAATCTGTCAAAATAAAAATGAAGTGATTACAGGAAGCCGCTTCAGCAGTGACAAAAGGCCTCTCTTCTATTGTCGGCCTGATGATCCTGTAAGTTACAGTTTCCTGCAAAACTTTGTTGTGTTTTTGAAATAATTCTGGAAGAGTTTTGTCTGGTATTCCAGATTAAAATCCAAAAAGTTGCACACGGTGTAAACTGTATTATCTTGGTCTTGGGATTGGTCTGCAGGAACTGGACAGGGTCTAAGCTTCACAGGACCTGGAGTCTGGACTAAACGGCGGGTGGGGCTTGTATCCTGTAGCAAAACAAATGGTGCACAAATATGTGCACTATTTGAAAGTCAGTCTGAATTGCCCAGATGTGGTATGCACCACTATCTGGTACAAATATGTTCAACCAGAGAAAGAATTCTTCAGGGCACATCCTCCAGATCATTTTTCAAGATTTGACCTGAATCGTGTCTGAAGGTAAAATCTGGAGCCGCTGCTCGTCTGACTGTATAAACTGCTCTGAGTGGTTTGACCTTTGAACCCAGCTACAGGGACTCTAGAAGGACTTTGAACCGGAAACCTCCCGTAATATGGAGCAGGCCAGCGAGTCAGGAAAGCTGGCATTTCCCCCTTTCCCTTTGCTCCTCACATTTCATTGTTTCCTGCAGCGGCAGCAGCGGCTCCTCCCCGGTTAGCCGGTGAATCCTTTGCACTGTCAGACGTTTGAGTTTAAAAATTATAGGAGACACAAATCAAACCTTATTTGAAGCTGAAATTGCTTCCTGGATAAGAGCAAGAAATTGCTCGGTAAATGATTTTCATCTGCTGTTTGGGGAACAATGGAGCTCCTGTTTGAACTGCAGGTAGATGGGAAGAGGTGTGGTGCAGAGAGGGACAACCCTACTCAGTCTCTCTTTCTCCTGCAGAACAAACACAGGGATCAAAGTACCCATGTGGCTCAGGTAGAGAGAGACTCAGAGTCAGAGGTCAGCCTTTGTACTGTGAGAGACGGCTGAGTCTTTCTTTTCAGTGAAAGCAGAGTTGATATTGATATTTCTGTTTCTATGCATGTTACAGGCTCTCTTTTAGACACGGAAACGTGCAGCCTGCAGGCTTTTCCTTTCCTCAGAACTCTCATATTTACTTTTTATGCCTTTGTTATTCCCCGGCTAATAAAACCAAAGTCCATGTGCCGAACACACACTTCTGGCTGACATGTTCATACCTCACCACAACGATGAAAATGGGTGACACAGTGCAGCAAATGCCTCCAAGAATATTTAATCCCAACCCGCTTATTAAAGTTTTTTCCTCTTAGCGGTGGTCAGTGACCGGAGGAGAAATATTTCGAGATAGATGCCGAGATAGAGAACGTCATGCTCATCCGCCCAGCAGCTCTGCGGCGAGGAAAAGTGATGTCAATTACAACCGTAGGCTTAAAGATACCCGACCCGAGGCAGATGGTCGGCCAATAATGTGCTTCTTTTATGTTTTAATCGTCCAAACTTCATGAAAACCTAATTCGAGCGTCGCTTCGGTGCCTGAGACTGACATTCCCGAGAGATTTCTCGTTAATCATGAAGAAGAAAAAACTAAAAGAGTCTCCCCTGAGCTGACGGATTCATAGACGGCTTTTGGAGAAATGCCTCACAGGCCTGCACCCCTGCAATCCAGCAGTGAAAAGTCCAGTCTCGCCACAAGAATTTCCATACAACCGTCTGTAATCTGAAACACATTACCATCCTTACATAAACAGGGGCCGTGCTTGCGTAGCTTTATTCCCCTCTAAAATAAGTTCACCAGCTCTCGGAGACGTCTCATTTGTGGACTGCCTGAGTTGGCAGGCGGGGTCGGGAGCCGTGCTGCACAAGCTTCTACCAGATTTCTTTTTTTTTAGTGCCGCTGTGTCATAGTTCCTCGCCGTTTCTCTCGGCCACTGTCTGTCACCATTCTCTCCTATAGCTGAATTCCTTTTATATGTGTGTTTCTTCACTGAAGTTATAGTAAGAATCAGATGCTCACTAAGAATCGGCAAAATATAAGAAAATATGTGGCGTCCTGCATAACTTTAAGCCTTAATATAATGTGAACAGGTGAGTTGTATATAAATTCACCCTCAGTACAGTTGTCATGAACGGGGAAATTAGCTACAGAGACCAAAACTGTTTTTTGTACCAGGCTGTAAACATGTTTATTTCTGCTGTGAAGTTGGACATTTGGACATGGGGACTTATGGAGACTGACTCACTTCTGGAGCCAGCCTCAAGTGGACGTTAGAGGAACTGCAGGTTTTGGCACTTCAGCGGACACAGAGGTTCAAGTAGCAAAACTCTTTATTCGTTAGGGATTGAAAAGAGGCATTGCCTGCTCGTTTGTATATTTAGTTACATATTTAGTTCAGGTTAAAAAGTATCTAGAAGTACTGCTCTGCCTCCGGCGGTGAAAACTTGGAGCTGGTACCCGGCCCGAGCGTTGACCTGGACTCTGACCCCTCATCAGTGAGGACATTTAAGGTTTCCTTCTATACAAACTCTGGTTGTCTTGTATAATTTTTTAATCTTGTGAAATCTAAAGCGCGTGCCCTGGAACAATTGTCACAGGTGCTGTCTGACTCGAGGATTTGATGTTGTTGGGTGTCACATTAAAGCTGTCTGGCTCATGATTTAACAACCAACCGCATCCTCTGTCTGCAACATTAGCCCCAGACACAACTATCGCAGACGCCTCCTCGCTCTCCGGCCCACTCACTCTCTCACACACACACACACACACACACACACACACACACACACACGAGCATTCAGGCGACACATTATCTCCCATCTGAGCGTCATTTACTGAAGTAACGAGCGTTAAGTTTTTCAGGAATCGGCTTGCATGGTGTCATGTAGGAGAATCCCTAATGATGACTCACATGGATGATGATGATGGTGTGTGTGTGTGTGTTTGTGTGTGTGTGAGTGTGTGTGAGTGTACGTGGTGTTTACTTTGTGCGTCCTTGGTGGACGTGATGTCATTCTGCGCTTCCTTCAGCGTTGTATTGTTCCCTTGTCCACCTGTTGGAGCTGTGCCCTGAGCCGCGGTGGGGGTGGAACAGCTGACTCACTTTCACAGCCAACACCTCACACACACACACACACACACACACACACACACACACACACACGGGCTGTATTATTTACTGCCTCTATTCAATGCACATTTGGCTCCCTTCAGCGATCCTTAGACAGCGGCGGAAAGTAACTGAGTACTTTTACTTTATACTTTTACTGCACCACATTTATCTGACAGCTGCAGTTACTCACTACTTTCCAAATTAAATCATCTAGCTCTAGATATAAATATGTTCATCAGAACTGCTTTCTTATTTGTCATTCTGACCAAATCCATCTAAAAATAATGTATTTATGAGATAACAATAGGTAATAATAAAATAAAACATGAACTAGCCTTATCTGAGTCCACAGGCTGTGGTCACCTCATGACTCATGGTTACTGTAACGTTCTCCTGGCGGGCCTCCCAGCCTGCACAGTCAAACTCTCAGATGATCCAAGGCGTGGAGGCAAACATGTTCCCCCGCCGCTACCTGTAGCTGCCCATGTTAAATTCAAATCACTAATGCTGACTGCAGAATAATCTACAGGTCTGCACCCGCCTACCAGATCAGGGGCGTCCCTCTCTACCTTCACAAACCTCCTGGAGACCTCCAGCTCTTCAGAGAGGACCTCCTCTCCAACACTAACAACAACTGGACGTGATAGATGGAACCCTCCGTTAATCATCTCACAGCTCCTGCGATTTATCTTGTGAGTGTTTGGAGGAGCTCCAGGTTTGGACGAAACTCGCTGACTGCAGATAAAGTAATAATAATAAAGTCATTGAACCGGCTCCACCTCGAGCAGCTACAATAGTAAAAAATATAATCTGATCATTAATCAGTCTTTTCCTTCAGTAGACTTTCTTTCCAGCGCTGTCCTCGCTCCGTATACTTAATAATCTCATTGTTTCTGTCTCTGGCCGTCTTCCCTTCCCTCTGTGGATTCACATGCCGTGCCTCTTTGTCCATCTGTCTGTTTTTGTGCTCGTCCCTGCCCTTCTTTTAGCCCCGATAGAAATCATCGTGTCCTGAAATAGCCCGTTGAGTAATGTCTGGTTCTGTTGGATAAGTTCATTTCCCTCTCTCTCTCTTTTTTTTTCACTCCAAATCCATCCAGTCATCTCTTTTCATAGCCTGTGATTTTTACATCAGCCGCCACAGGCCACTGTGTCAGAGTGTAAACAGGTTCTGAATGAGGCGAGCAGCCAGCCAGGCCCAAAAACCCCACCGTGACCCCTCCCTTCATTTCTGCTGCTTTTACCAGAAACACTGAAATCATCCTCTCATTCTGGAAATACATGTGTGTGTGTGTGTGTGTGTGTACACAGGAGGTGTGGTGGATGGCTGTGATCCCAGTAAGCAAAGAAAGGAGGGTCTGCCACCTGATCTGCACAGAGCCTGTTTACACATGGCTCCCATTTCCCCTAAGTATCCAGAGCTGCCGGCCTCATGGGAACATCCTGTAGTGTGGCTGGGAGGAACACATGCTCCTCGCTGTTATTCAAGCACGGCCTCACGGCTTTGTCTCGGACTGTTGTTGAAAACAACTGAAAACCGAACACAGCCAGCACCGGACGCAGAGCTACAGTTTGTTTTTGTGGAATCGGACGGTGCAGAGCAATGACAAATATCGTAATATGTATCATCACTGAGATATGAAATGACAAATATCGAGATCAGTGACCGTATGAGGAACAGACGGAGCATGCGTGACGTCACCCACAGGTTGAAATGTTCTGTAGCCAGCCTCGAGTGGCCGCTGGAGGAACTGGCTTCATCTCACAGGAGGTTGGCGCTTGATCCGGATATGAGATTTTTGGGAACAAAGCATGTCAGCACTGGCTTGAATTCAGAAGACAAGAGCTGCCACATTGCACATGATTTGTGCACATAATAACAGAATCTATTGTTACCGTGCTGCCACCTTTTTAAAAGTAAGGATATGTGAAGATATTGTTGTTTGTATCCCGTCCTGCACATGCTCATGTTTGGTCTTTTTGTCGTGTGGACAGACGGGATGTCTGCCTCTCTTTTTCTCTCCCTCTCTTCTAACATTGTGTCGTTTACTCTCAGACAGACACGGCATCATCGCAGGGCAGGAAAGTTTAACCCAGAGCTGTTTTTAGATCATAGATTCAGTCAAACTTTGGTCATCAGGACATCAGAATGTCTGACACAGGTTCGTCTGTGTTAAATTCTGTTTCTGAAATGCACAATTCATCATTTTAAAACAAACGTGAGCGTTGTAATAAGTTCCGTGTGTAAGTCTTACATAATCCGTGATGCAGCCCGGCTGTGTTAGTAGCAGGGAAACTACCTCTTCTGTTTCTGGGAGAAGATTGATGTCGGCCAGTGGCGGGGTGGATGTGTTGCTGTGTTGATGGCCTGTGTCTCCTACACACAGTCTGGGAGCTGCTGTTTAGCACGGAGCAGGCTTTACAAAGCAGCGGAAAATCCCTCTAATGCAGAGCCCAGATGTCTGACGGCTGCAGACCGTGAAGGAGGGCCTCTGTCACACTGTAACATGAAAGAGGGGAGCAGAGGAGAGGAAGGTGGAGCGGAGCAACACTCGACTCAATTCTGGTGGGTCCCTGAAATAGAAACGACAGCGAGACAAACGCCTAGTGTGACGCTGAACCTCAGCTGTGTCCGACAGTGGAGTCGATCACGGAAACTACAGCTAACTTCTTTGCTTGTTTGATATTAGAGGAACCGATTCTCGATTCGATGTGCATTAATGTGAGCGACCTCAACACCGTCCAACACCTCTGTGATGAACACAAACACCTTGTGGCTGAACAGGCTCCAAAGATCAGCTCGAAACCCTGAAACCAGAAGATCGAAGGCCGCTTACACAGTCCACGGATTAAACCGAGATCTTCAACAATCACATATCCCACATTTCTTTGGGCACGTTGTGCAACATATGACTAAGAAACACTGGTGAGAACCGACGCGAGTTACACACTGCTGATGTTTTGCTCGCGTCCGCTGAGAGCGATCATCACTTATCATCGCGTCCGTCTGCCAAACCGCCTGCTCATCCCTCTCCTCCTCTCTCCCTCACTCGGTTTGTTTGCTGTGATTGAAAATGAACTCTCGACCTCTGTGTAAACAGAAAGAGGAGCCAGACAAACGGATTATTATGAAATATTGAGAATCTTTTGTTTCTTTGCATCTGTTGTGCGATTCAGCTTTGCATTACAACGTTATAGAACCAACAGATGAGTTATAATGTCCCAAAGCGACGTCCTAAAACTCAAAGATCTCCAGTTTACTATCATATAAGGCAAAGAAAAGCATCGAGTTCTCCTGCAGAAGCTGGAACCGCCACATGTTCAGCTGAAACAATAATTCAATTATCATCCGTCTCCCCGCGGCTTTAAAATTTTGCGCCAAATCTGTCATCCGCTTTGCATCACAGCACAGAATAGACTGGACTCAGGCCACACAGACACAGAGATGACCGAACCAGAACCTCCTGCTCCAGAACAAAAAAAAAAAAACATGTTCTGAAAGACGAGATGTCCCTGAGCCTGCAGCCGGGCGGATAAGCCCCCTGAAGCAAACTGCTGTTAGTCCAAACAGAGAGAAGTCCGGAGATAAAAGTGGAACACACACAGATTATCTCCCTTCATAATTCTCACAATGACCCAGAAGTTCAAACACATCATGGCGACGACACGTGTCGGCTTGGTACGGTCTCAGAGGTCCATCATCACTTCATCTTTCATGACATGACACACACAAACGGTCTGGATTAAGTTCCTCTGCAGACGTGAAGTGTTTGCTTTTCTTCTTGAATCTGCACCTGCTCGACTTCAGCTTTACTAGCAGATGCTAACAAGCTGATAAAGTTTTTACAGTACTTTTCATTCTGGGCTCACTCGGCATGTGTGCCGTTAGAACTCTTGCAGTCGCTCGTGTTAGATCTCGCACAGAGAGATTTTAATTTCGCACCAGATTTGCATGTTTAGCCAAGACACAGGCAATCCTATAAAATGTCCTAATTACACCAGCGTGTCCGGCCTCGGGGCAGAGATGTTTAAGGGTGGCGTTCTCACGTCATTATTTAAGTCCCGTTCACCTCTTAATTGTTCTCCGGAGCTCTTGTGGGGGAGTGGGGAGGGACTGTTGGTGAGAAAGAGTCATAAATCGCTCCCGCTCCTCCTCAAGTTAACCATAAAAACGACCCACCCAAACAAGATTGGAGACAGCGGTTGTGCTCGGCTTCGCTCTGTAATTCACATCTGAAGGGAGTGTGTGTGTGTGCTGTACTGTAGGTTTGTGCATCTGTGTGTGTGTGTGTGTGTGTGTGTGTGTGTGGTATTTTCGGGGAAGACATAGTTCCTCGTAGAGTGAAAAAACATCGTCACATTTCTCCTTTTGTTTCTGCGGAAGAGAAATCTTTGAAGTCACTTTTCATTAACGTCTCCGCGCTGTTGTCTGTAATCTGATTTAATGTGAGTTACACAATCACAGCGGGACTCCAGAACCGGGCTCCTCGTCCGTCTAGCTCAAGCCAACCATTACTGGCCTTCTTCAGTGCGGGTAGTCGATATAGTTTCTAACTTCTCGCTTTACTTTTGGTTATGTGGTCCACTGAATATCGTCACATTAGACCAACGCTGTTTTCACTGCACAAATACTGAGACAGCGAAATGCAGTTTCTAACCAGGAGCACAAAGGCAGTAAAGAGTGCAGGGGATGGACGGGTTATCACCACGGTGATGAGAGTTAAGCTGCACTCAGACAGGATCAGGGTTGTTGTGCTGAACCGCTGTGAAACAATCAGGAAATAACTTTGAAGCCGGCGCTCGCTCACTCTCATTCACCGTCTGTGTCTCTCAACCAAATGACTGCAGAGGTTTGAGCGGTCTGATTGTCTGATCGGCGGAGTGACGTCCAAAAGTTTCCAAAAGTTGGACCTGGCTCAACTTCTCCACCGTAGGTCACTGTGTTTTTTTGGGGTGGACACCACTGCTGCCCGCTCTGCCACATCCAAATTCAACTCAACCCACTCATGTGGCTCATGTGCTCTCCAGCAGCTCCTGAACCTGGTGGATCTGAAACCACAACAGTCCCTGACAGCGTTACTCGACCTTCGCAGACTTTGCTGGTGTCAGACAGCCTCAGTTTTGGAGTGGAGAAGCGGTGCTGATCAGTTTCCACCACGCTCTGAAAGACAGAGCAGTTTCCGTAGCAGACAGTGATGCAGTTCGTAAGAATGCTGTCCAATCTGATCCAGACTTTCTCGTCCTCGTTATCGACTCCTCACAAATCTCCTCCGAGATTGGGACGGTGACCTGTTCACGTAATCTGATACGGACCGCGTTTAGAACATAACACGGAGAGCCAAACAAAAGAATCGGATCTGTGTGGATGTGACTGATTTCCCGTCACACGTCCAGCTCATGTTTGACTCCCTCTCCGTGGATCGTGGCGTGAAGCTTATTTGTGCTGCATTAACAGCTTTCAGGGAAGTGTGATGATTTTCATGACAAACGCTCTTTACCTTGATGTTTTTGGCCGCGGTTTGAATACCGGCACGTCCCTAAGTGGGAGTCTGTACACGGTCCAGTACACTCATCAGAGCTCTTCCAGCTTCTGATCGCTGCTTTGAACGTATCTCTTCCTCCCTCTTTGTCTTCACGCCTCCTCTGCCTCCTCTCTCTGTCTCTGTCTGTCCATCTGCCAGCCTCTCTTTCATTTCCTGGCAGCTCTCGGGAGGGGTCCTCTTTGGAAAGAGATCACACGCCTGCAGGTCAGACCAGTTTAGACCCACTTCCCTTCACAGCTGGACGGACAGAAAGATGAAGGGAGATGGAAGACGATGTAGTCAAACTTGAACTCGGCCTTCATCCGTCCCGCGGCTTCAGATGTGTCGCCAGGCACGTTGCCAATTATAAATCTGATTGAGCCTTCATACGTCTATAAATAGCATTCCTATTAAACTATTATGACCCGCGAGGTTCTCTAATCTCCGTCCTGTGTGTCCATTTAATCCTCCTAAATGAGGCTTGAACAGATGGATGAGTCGACCCCGTATCTCAGTGGGCACGCTCCGGCTGATTGATTCTTCTCTTCTCTGCTCCTTATTACCCATGAAACAACGGCGGGCACAAACATGATTCATAGACACTATTTCTAAACCCAGAGGTGGAGAGCGGACAGCAGGGAGGCCGCATGTCGGCCGGTGTGATTGTGGTTTGTTTGTCCGGCGTGTAATGTTTTGTTATTTTGTGGGAAAATGAAAAACCGCCATGTCGGACTGACACATGATAATATTTACACAGCGATCTCCTCCGCTGGGCTCCGGAGAAGTCACCTTACTCAGGAGCGTGTGTTGAATTATCTCCAGTGTTTTACAGATGTGGACCTAATGGGATCAGATCAGCTGTAACAGCTGTATTTATGGCTGCTGTGTGATTCCACACGTGATAACTGTTATCTTCAGAGGCTGCACATTAGATCATCTATGAACTCATAATGCTTGTACGTGCACAAACACAAGTGACAAAGCTCAAAGACGCGACAACACGCTCATAAAAGCATCATAAAAAATAAATATTAAAGGTGCACAAACATCCTGCACACCGGACCTTTAAAACAGACAAAAGATCTGAAAATAAATACAGAGAAAATCAGAAGAAGAAGAAGGAGGAGGACGGTCTTTTGTCTGGTTGGTGCCACCTGTACATGTCTTATTATGACTGTGGAGAGCAGATCGTGTCATGCCCAGCTGGAACTCCACACACACCCCTCGCATCATGTAAACCATTGTTGACAACCCCCCCACCAGCTATTGTACATGTGCGTTTAAGTGGGCAGCTCGCTGTGTCGGTCCATGTTGGAGGGAGGGGACGGACGGACGGAGGGCCGGGCTCGGACAAAGACCACCGATTGACATGGGAACAATGGAGCGGGCACACAGCAGCCTCCTGATGGAGCAGGGTGGAGGCACAATGGGTCTTTTTCTGTAGCACCAAGGGGAGGAAGAGCATCAGCATGTTAGCTTAGCTGCTCAGAGGAGTGATTGTGGAGCGGCTGCACATGTGACAGGTGGATTCAGACATTCCTGGGTCCTGGGTCATGTTTGGACCTTTCTGTCATGCATGCTGCAGACAGTGGATTTATTCATCAAGAACTCACATCACCTCACGAGAAGGTTCCTGTTCAAACCTCGGACCTGGAGTTTGCATGTTCTCCCCGTGTCTCCGTGGGTTCTCTCCGGGTCTAGTCCTCCCTGATCACTGTTTGAATTCTAACATTAAGAAATTACACCGAAGCCTCCGGTCATGCTCGGTAACATTAAGAAATTACACCGAAGCCTCCGGTCATGCTCGGGTCCACATGAGACTGAGCTGCTCTGCAGTACATGTGTGTACTGTGATGAAGATACTATTATCCTGATAATATTTTTACCTCCTTACAAAATAAAAGTCATCCTGATAACTTGATGCTTAACTAGAAAAGACTTCTGCCAAGGAGGAGTGATGGCTCGCTTTAACCAGTTTTGATGCCAGACTGCAGTGATCTGACTTTCCACTGCACACAGAGAGTTTCAGTAGCTGGTGACCTCGCTGAGACGTTGGAGGTGTGCAGCTCTTCATGTAAGCTGATGTCGTCTTGTGTGACAGCAACAAGCTGAAAAACACATTTCCTGTGACGGGCATTTCATAATAAAAGTCAAATAAATGTTTTTAATGTGAAGCTGTGTTTGGTTAGCCGAGTATTAGTACAAATACACAGTTTGTAAAACGTTAATCAGTGTCTCATTGTGTTTGTAACTCTCCATTTTGAACTTTTCGATTCTCATTTTCTGATCTTATGAAAGCCAAGCTGACCTTTACATTACCCTGCCATTCTTTCCCTGTAGCCGTGACCGTGTTCGTGTTGATATTTTGAAACCTTCAGAGAAGATAAGCTGGATTGAAAAGGCCGAGGCTCGTGTCCATTTTCAAAGTCAAGGTTTAGGAAACACAGTGTGTGTCACAGGCCTTTTAAAGGTGGCATAACATCGGTCAGCGCTTGATTTGTAGTCCTCCCGGTGAGTCTCAGTATGTGCTTTTAGACAAACATGAGTGCTCGAGGGTTTGATGCGACTCCCAGATGAACTCCATCACGGATGGTTTACGCAGACCTGTTAGCACCGTTTGGGAATAATCTGCTTCTGGCCGCCTGTGCGTGGCAGCGGCAGACGTTTGGCAGCGGTGAAGAAAGAGACCATTCTTCTGCGCAGAGAAAACTGGGATCCCAGTCCTGTTTGGAGAGGAAGGAAGTCAGGCAGGCGGCCTGGGGCGGAGAAAGAAAGAAGGGAGGGAGAGAGAGAGATTATGTGAGGGAGAGGGTGAGATATATCAGAACATTGCACCAATATAAGAACCATAAAGTTTTCTATAAACAGAGATTACAGAGTGAACCAACCTTCACACATAAATACACACCTGGAGATCAGTCTGCACCTGGAGCTGGAGCAGCCTCCACCTTTCTGCTTTCTGGAACCTGGCTGCAGGGATTTCCTCCCATTGAGCCACACGTGCATCACTGCGATGCGTCACTGCGATGCGTCACTGATGTTTGCTGATGATCAGATTAATCCCGAAGGACTGCAGGGCTGCATTGTGATGTTGGAACAGGACAAAGTTAGCAGCTTCAGTGTCATGGTATGCTGCAGCATTAACACAGTGTGTGTGTGGCCTGGATCTCCTCGCTGTGATTAAACATGCAAAGCTGAGTCCTTGGAAAACTTTGAACTCTGCGTCCTCGTGTTTACAGCTTCCTTACATTGTAACGATGCCAATATCTGATCAACATCTTGATTATAGCTGATGTTTAGTGTGTTATAAAGTGCTGACAAAGGTGAAAAGCTTAATAAATTCATTCGAGCTTCTCTCCTCTGACTTGTTCGTTGACTGTTCGTTTCCGATTTTACTGATCACCTTTAAGGCATGCCACGTTACATAACAGACGTGTCGGCTCCTCATGAGCCCGCCTGCAGCCTTAGCTCCTCAGATGCCATCAGGACCCCTCGACTATGTCCTGCCGCTGCCCTGAGTGGTTCAACATGTTTGCAAATGTGAATTTGCTCTCTGGTGGAGAGTCAGATGAGAAGGCCGATATCTAAAACACTGTTACTCATTTACATATCCTTTGTCTGATCCTTCTAAGTATGCAAAACTACCCGACGTGATACGTTTGAACCGAAGCTGTGTGAGGTTCATCAATATGAATAGAAACAGATCCATCTCTCACATTCCTACATGTTTTCGTGCGTCTCCAGGTTTGAGAAGGGGAGGATCTACAGCTACATCGGAGAGGTGGTGGTGTCCGTCAACCCTTACCGTGCCATGAACATCTACGGCCGCGACACCATCGAGCAGTACAAGGGCCGCGAGCTGTACGAGAGGCCGCCCCACCTCTTCGCCATCGCCGACGCCGCTTACAAAGCCATGAAGAGGAGGAACAAAGACACTTGTATTGTCATCTCAGGTAACACGGGAAGCCCCCCCACCCCACCTCCTGCACGGGTCGGACACAAAGCACCAAGATGTTCAGATGTTAGAGTTTACATTGAAGTTTCACTGCATCTATTCCTTTATATTCTGTAAGTTTTCCTACACGTAGAAATAGTGAACAAACCTCAGTTAGGTTGAAAATAAAAGCAAATGTTTCATGTGGTCCTGGTGTAAACCATAAAGGGGATGAAGCACCACTCAGTGGTCAGAGGGGGAACTGAGCCCCCCTGAAGCCTGGTCTCATGTCTTGAATCCATCCAGAGACAGAGACACACTTTGGTCTAATAACATGACTAAAAGATAAAGATTCTAGTGCTACACAGTCAAAATCATCTTCATCTTATTTTTAAGCACATTTTAATGTTTGTCTGTCTCTTATTGCAGGGGAGAGCGGAGCAGGGAAGACAGAAGCCAGCAAGTATATCATGCAGTACATTGCTGCTATCACCAATCCCAATCAGAGGGCTGAAGTTGAAAGGTGAGCCGCCGTTATCGACCCTGTCACACCTGAACGCTCTGCAGAATACATGCACAGCCAGACCCGATAAGGACGGGTTATTTTCTGTGGAATCGTGTGTTATAGCTGCTCGCACTTTGCATATTCAAATGAGACGCCCAGGTAAACAGGATGTGTTGATATATTCAGCGTGTAAATGTCACTTTCACTCATTGTTTTCCATCAGATAGCCGTGACGATGATTACAGGTCTCCTTTGTTTTTATCACAGCTTAGAAGTACGTCAGTGAATTCACACAGTCTCTTGGATCATAACAGTTACAGCTCAACAACGCGGTATCACTGGGTGTGGACCGGTCAGACCACATTACTGTAATGTTGTAGGAGTGTTGAAACTAGATAGATATTAAGAAGGACAGAAGAGATGAGCTTCGATTTAAAGTAAACAAGATCTGGGTCACAGGTCAGGCCAGTCACTGTGTGTGTGTGTTTTACAGATTATTACAGGTTATGTTGTACATTTCTGCCACAGTGTTCAGTCTTTGCTTTTCTCTTTGGAGAAGTTGAAACTTCTTTTCTGTCAGCTAACAGTGCGACATCACACTCAGATGTTTAATTTAAATTTTAGAGACCGGTGACAAGATAATATTGTTAGAATGGCATCATTAGGCTTCAAGTTATAAAAGGTGATGCATTTTGAAACTAAACAATATTTTGTCGTGCCTGTCAGAATATAGCAGGTGTGGAAAATGAGGCCGATCACAACATAATCTGAAATCTCCGATCCTGACTGCTCTCAGCAGATTTCTGTCTGTCAGTTAACATGCTCCCTCTGTCTGTTCTGTTATTACCGGCTGTCTGTGGTGCTGGAAACGTATTTTTAAACCTTCCAGCTGTGTCTGGTCAAATCCTGACCAGAAGGGCGGGACTGGTGTGGCCAGCTGTGACAGGACAGGTCCAGCTCTGGTCTGACCAGGACTTTTGTCCACTCGGGGGCAGCAGAACAAGCTATAAACACAACATCGTCGTCTGCAGTGCAGTGGACACATTCAGTCAGTCTCCTTACCTGTAATCTCATCCCTCCATTCCTCCCCACAGAGTAAAAAACATGCTGCTTAAATCCAACTGCGTCTTGGAGGCCTTTGGGAACGCCAAGACCAACCGCAACGACAACTCCAGCCGCTTTGGCAAGTACATGGACATCAACTTTGACTTCAAGGGCGATCCCATCGGAGGCCACATCAACAACTACCTGCTGGAAAAGGTGCACAGTCACTGATATTCTCACTGTTTTGGTACAGGAAAGAGGGAGGGAGGAAAACATTTAGATATTTGTGTGGTACAGTTTAATGCTTGTCCCTGCATTGCTTACATGAATGATTCCCAACCTGGTCTGCACACCAAATCAGGGTTGAAGGATATTGGAAATATATTGAAAATCTGGGTTGCATGATGTTAAACCAGATACTGCAGGAAATGACTGTTCTGCTGCACAGGTTAGTTTAGTTAGAGAATGTAACAGAAGCCATGAGTCACTCTTTTTGTTGCTTTAAGACGACTGTCACGTTACACTCTCTGTTCTGAATGTTGCTTTCTTCCACAACAGTCCAGAGTCATTTTCCAACAGCCAGGCGAGAGGAGCTTTCATTCATTCTACCAGGTAAATGTGTGTGTGTGTGTGTGTGCATGCAGTCGTTTATTTAATCCGTTTAGCGTGCGAGAAACAGAAATATGAATCCGTGCAGAATGTCTAAGTCATCAAGAGGCCTTTTGTTCCCACGTGTAGTGGGAGTTTAATGAGATGAATGAGGCCACAGTTTGTGTTTGGACGTCGAGCTCTTTTATATTCAAACTCAGGCTGCGATATTGTTCAATGTGTATGAGTCATAAAGTACAGGTGGCACCGTGTGAAGTTGTAATGATGATGCATAAACACAAAACAAAGGCGCTGAATGAAGTGTCGTCTTCCACCAGCTGCTCAGAGGAGCCCCGGACTCCCTGCTACGCTCTCTTCACATGCAGAAGGACCCGACGGCCTACAACTACATCAAAGTGGGAGGCCAGATTAAGGTGGGATTAACACACAGTCCAAGCAGCATGCAAAGAAACGTGCATAAACAAACCTCTGCGAGAGCGTCGGCGTGACATTTGTTTGCAGAGGGATGAATACAAACCACACAGACAACATATTTGGATGAACTCATCACCTCTGTGTTGTCTGCAGCTTAAAGCACTGTTCTTTATTTAGACCTCTGTTGTGCGCCGCCATCTTCGCCCGAGCTTAATGAGTGGGAACAAAAACCGCTCGACGTTAACAAACAGCCTGATGTCATGGAACATAATGCAACCAAACAGCTGAGGTGGCGCTTTGTGGACAGTGTGTGCCTCAGCTGCTCCGATTTCTATGTAACGAGTCATCACAGGCGAGCACCAGTTTGTAGTTTAATTAACTGTGGGAATTCGATACCCTGGCTACAGTAATTGGAAGAGAAAACACACACACACAAAACAAATGTAGTATATCAAGATTTAAACTTGCCTCAGCTGTAATCAGCTTGAACCTTTTTGTCTCTCTGCAGTCTTCCATCAACGACGGGGCCGATTTCAAAGCTGTAGCCGACGCCATGAAAGTGATCGGTTTCACAGGGGATGAGATTCAGACTGTTTACAAGATCCTGGCCACCATCCTACATCTGGTAATACTCAATGTTATCATGTCCCACTCATGTCTTACACCAGATGTGTCCCACTGTCAGAGATCTGTGTATAGATTTTAGATTTCACACAAAGTCATGACCAAGACCAAGACAGTATTTGGCCTGTTTAGGTAGCTGATATTCACCAAGACGCTTCCTCATTACTGCTGCGTGTTCTCTCAGATGCTGCAGGATTTGGCTCAAAGACACAACTTCTTATGTTGCACCTTTTCATTAGCTGTCCCACGTGGCTTCTCTTCCAGGGCAACCTGACTTTCGGTGTGGACGGCGACGTGACCTTGATAGAGAACCCGAAGCTGGTGTCTGTGATCAGAGACCTGCTGTCCACCAAAGAAGAAAACGTGGAGAAGGCCCTGCTGTACCGCACCGTGGCCACGGGTCGAGATGTCATCGAAAAACAGCACACGACGCAAGAGGCCAGCTACGGACGAGACGCTCTAGCCAAGGTGATTGCTGGGGGAGATAGAGAATGACATGTTGTGGGTCAGCTGACGGCCTCGGGGTGGTGACATTTAGCTGAATGCACGGCGATATTTCAGCTGCGATTCACACCAGCGTGAGTCACACTGTTATGACTGCAGACTGTGCAGGGAGTAATGTATGTAGGCAGATGGAAGAGCAGCACTGTGGGCTGCGAACAAAAGTCTGACATTTCTCTCAGCGGACCCGTCGGTAACTGTTAATTATCTGCGTGGGCTAAACTCCTCCGTGCCTCTGAGCAAGGCACCTGCTCACATGTATTCATCCTAACACTGTGTCGCCCTCAGGCCATGTACGAGCGTCTGTTCTGCTGGATTGTGGGACGGATCAATGACATCATCGAGGTGAAAAACTACGACGCCAAAGTCCACGGGAAGAACACGGTCATCGGGGTGCTGGACATCTATGGTTTCGAGATTTTCCAGAACAACAGGTTTGGATGACACCAATATAAAACATAAAATCTTATTACATCTGTGTTTTAAGTTCCACCTCTCTCTGAATGTGACACTCAAAGGTTTAAAGGTTTGGAGTCACCTGTTCTCTTGGTGTCCACACAGTGTTGCATGACAGGAAAAGAAACTTTTAGAACTATTTTAACTCCCAAATATTCTTTTGAATTTGAATTTCCTATCCAGTCCACTTATCATTCCACTGGAATTAACAGAATAAACCTGAGTTTACAAAACCTGAAGGTTTTCCCTTTAACAGGAAACTTAAATATAGTTTGGGAAAATATATTTTAGCATCATCTTGACTAAAACAACCAGATTTCATGCAGGTCCACTTGAATATCTGCTCTTCCTCAGTCACATGCACATAGCACACTGCTTCCTGCAGGGCTAATGAGGCCACGCCCCCTACCTGCACAGGTGATTTCTGTACCTGGACCACACTTTAAAACCCAGAGCACACAGAGACTGTGTGAAGACACACATGTGAGCTCGTGGACTACATATTTATATTTAATTGTTTTATTTTGCATGTCTGCCTATGACAAAACAAAATATTTGGATATGATTCAGTTTGTTTAAATTATCCCAGATTTACAGTTAATTCACATAAATTTCCATTAATTCCCATGGAGTTTCCGAATTGGAATGTTTCCAAAATTCCCCAGCTTAACTTTCCAGAAATTTACCAGAACTTTTCCACCCCTTTGCAGCCCTACTCCAAAGTGTGTCCAGCTGATATTCTAGCTGTGCGAACCTGAGACCAAACTTTTATTTCTGTTTTGAAGTTTTCATCTTTTTATTTCACCTCGTTATAGTAATTATAAGCAAACAGGAACCTGTTCTTGTTTAAACCTGCACTGATCCTGATACAGATACTCTTTTACCAACAGCTGCTTATTCCTGATATTCTTCTTTAACCACCACTTACAAAATCAAAGCTGTTTGTACAGGTTTTACAAAATAAAAGCATGAAAGACCGTTTAAAAAAACATCAAGTCGTCCTCTCAGCCAAACTTTTGAATGATGGTGTGCGTGTCTGCATTCATAACATAATATTAACATTCACTCTGCTCTGTTTCATGTGCTGCAGCTTTGAACAGTTCTGCATCAATTACTGTAACGAAAAGCTGCAGCAGCTTTTCATCCAGCTGGTGCTCAAGCAGGAACAGGAAGAGTATCAACGGGAAGGCATCCCATGGAAACATGTAAGTACGATACTGCGTCATGTCATCTTAGAGGCTGATTCCTAAATGGATGTTTGACTTTGTTTTTTGATCCTCTGTGTCCTTCCTCGTCAGATCGATTACTTCAATAATCAGATCATCGTGGATCTGGTGGAGCAGCAGCATAAGGGCATCTTCTCTGTGCTGGATGAAGCCTGCATGAACGTGGGCAAAGTCACAGACGAGGTTTTCCTCCAGGGACTCAACGGAAAACTGGCCAAACACGCCCACTACACCAGCCGCAAGGTAGGAAACGCTGAACGCAGAGCGGACGTTTGCTTTCCAGTGCACAACATCGACATCAGAAAATCATTTGATGGGTTTGAATCAACATCATACTCACGTCTCCTGTTACGTTTATCAGTTAGTTACACACAGTTTGCAGTATTTTTTTAAACTACTGAAGTCAAACAAAGTAGTCAAATTAATCAGCACATATTCTGATAATTAATAAAGTTCATTATAAAGCAAAAATGGCTTCACAAATGTGAGAATTTGCTCATAGGGAACTGAATATTTATTCTCTGCATTTTCTGACTTTTCATAGATGAATCCAAATTTATTTGGAAATATCCATGATGGTTCATGTTTATCACAGATTCCTGGCACGTAAATAACCAAGACAAACGATAAAATGTAATTAAAATGTAAACGTGGAGCATCGTATCAGCGAGTGGTGATGCGGCATGATGCTGTTGTAACCTGAGAACAGCAGAGGGCAGATTACACCGCGCAGTAAGTAACCATTAGCAGCAGAGAGGAGAGGCTGAACATGATCCTGTTAGCTTTAATAATCAGGAAGGCTTACAGTCTAATTCGCTCTAATGGCCTGTGCAGGCGGACAAAACTTAAACCAATTCACTTTACAAACATCCTCGCTTTCAGTTTGGGATCAGATGGCTCCGATAAGGTGAAGGTCACTCATGTTCACTGATCCGGGGTCAGTGTGTGTGTGTGTAAGTTTCTCTGCACATGTTTAACATGTAAAAAAAAGGGATGTTTGATAAAGTCAAGCAGTGTTTTTAACACGACTGCGCTTTCCTCTGCGGACACAAGGGGGCATCAGCTGCCCGAGAGAGCGAGCCGGAGTCTGACTCGACACTTTGCACACAAGTGATGTCACTGTCAGCCAATGGGAGCGTGGCAGAGCCGGCGCTCGGCCGGAGAGAGAGAGAGGGAGGTGAAGGGGGATGTATTTACAAATTTATGAGGGAGAAGTGGGAGGAAGAGAGATGGTGATGCTACAGAAATGAGCGATGAGAAGTCGTAAACATCTGCACACTGTACATCAGAACACTTAAAGCAACAGGCGACAAAGTGATGCAGAGAGAGAGAGAGAGAGCAGTGAGCCTGCAGACTGCTGCTGCACCTTCACGTGAACAAAGCCAACTGAAAATAAAGAAAGATAGTGGTGTGCTGCAGGCTGTATTGATCGCTGAAGCTTCACTCTCATCTTCTCATCTTGGAGTCAATATGCTCCCTGCTGTCGCCCCTCTGCTGCTCCCTGACCTCCTCCTCCTCCTCATCCTCCTCCTCCTCCTTTGGCAGCGAGACATGTGAAACTTACAGCGATCCAGCTGCTACTTCCTGGAACCAATATTGGTATGAATCAATATTAGCCAGAAATCTTTCTTCTGTACTGTCTGGAGTCCTGTTGCCAGGCAACCTTAACATAATGGACTTTTTTTTGTCAGGGAGTAGTGTGAATTGTTGGGGGGCTTTAGTGGATCTCCAGGGAATAGACAGTGTGTATTACCATTTAGATTAACAGTCATGGGAGTTAATATCGCCAAAGTGCTTCCAGATAACTTTTAATGTTGTCACTGAAATGAATCTGTGGGCACGTCCACTGAGGCGAAGGGAGCCGTCTGCCTGATGGCTGCTCGCACCGTCGCCATGCGTTATAAACCATTCTTTAAAAGTGAGTTCAAGTGTTGCCCGTGTACAACATTCAGAGTTTTTAAATGAGCCATGCTACAAAATCTAACTGCATTGACCAACCTCGACTTTCTTTATTAAAAGTTTTTCATCAGAGAAACACGTACAAGTATTCAGAGTATAAAGAGGAACATAGTCGTGGTGGTTCAGTTTGTTTGGGTAGAAAAACTGGCACACACAGCGTTTCATACAAAGGACACAACAGAGCCACGAGCGCTGGATGAATCGTCGATTTGAGCAACAATGAGCTCCTCTTTGTGGTTTGCGGTGATAAATTATCGTCTGTGGACCTGTAAATTGATAACAGGGTGATTAATTATCCCATGTGGACATTAATTGAAAAGGTAAATCAGCAGGACCGTCATGTCTAATTAGACATTTTGCTCTCAGCTCTCTTAGTGGTTGGAGAAATGCTTGCAGTGTTGTGATTAAATGTTTTTTATGTTTTTGGTTGTTCTTTATATTCTTTATTAATCGGGGGAATTTAATTTACACACTTTTGCTGGTAATCCTGCACACACATGCACTCACACAGGACATGCATTAATGCAGTGATGCTATAATGTCGGTAATCCAAGCAGTCCAGAGCACAGACATCTCTCCATCTACCAGTCAACCCTCCATCCTTTGGACTTGCACCTTCCAGCTACTACAGGCTTTTGTTTCTAATCATATATATATCTTGTATTAGTAAATCAAACTTGTTTTTGAATCTTTAAATATCATTTTATTTTATACTCTTTACTTGTGTGACCTTCCTCCTTTTTGGAGGGTTTCTTCAATTTCAGGAGTGAGAATATTATTCACATGGATTCAGGCGGACAGCAGACGGCAGAGCTGATGTTCTGAGCTGAGATCTGGACTGTTTACCGTCCTCCACAAGCGAATTTATAACCTGACACGTGGACAAAACATGAGCGATCTGCACAAAGAGGAGCTGCACGTTTATAGCTCCCTGCATTGCTGGAATAATTACAATAAATAATACACGGGAAATCATTTTAATATATATTTTACTCTATTCTTTGTCAACAATCCGTCACCATAGCAACACAGCGTCATCCGTGTTGCGTGTCAGTTTGCTCTCCCGCTGTCCTCCTGAGTGCAGCATCACTCTCAAGACAAAGACAAAAGAGAGAAAGAAATACTCTGTCTGGATGTGAGTGTGACCCAGAATAGAAAGTCCTAGCCCACACTCAGGATGCAAATTAGCTGCCGGGGGAAAGTTTCAAAGTGTACAGGAGCCGTGCAGACTTGAAACACCCACCGTTGCTCTCCAGCCTCATAGCTCACATCTCCTCGAGCCTGTCTGCCAGGATAAAAGTGGGAAGGTGGAAATAAAGATGAAGTGAGAGAGGAAGAGAGGCGCGCAGCGAGAGGCTGAGAATTAAATGTGAGGTGTACACATCAAGGAGAGAAAAAGGCTGAGGCAAACTAATGCTGGAAATACAGGCAGTGATGTCGCACTATATATTTCATATTAACAAAGGATCAAATGATGTATAATGTGAAATGGGTGACAGGACCACAGGGAATTATCGCCCAAATCTGCAGCTCCCCTTGGGGTTTACTGGTCCACAAACTTGGCTCTCATCAACCTCATTTTCAGCAGCAGAAAGCTCTAATAAAACATGACAAACAAAGTCAGCAACGAGCTGACGAACACGGCGAAACATTCAGCAGCTGAAAAGACGATGATGGATGGATAAACAATTTAAAAGTTCTGATCATTTTATGATCAGCTTCTTCATGCAGTGTTCCACAGTGAAATATCTCAGATTTATGGGAAATAAATCTCATCCAATGATTCAGCGCGCACTTAAAACACCTTGTGTTGCTTTATAAAGCTAGTTGCTTGACAACTCAGTTGCTGAGCAACTCCCTCCGCCGAGGACAGACATGAAACATAGATCAAAACTTTAGAAACCACAAATTCTGAAAACCTGCATTTGAGATTCATGCTCTCTCTCTGCTGCCGCCACAAAACAAACAAAATATCACGGTGTTCAACATGTGCATTCGAGCCTCACTGCCAAGAACTGAAGACGTATAGAAAGAAAATGAGTCAGAGATCTATTCCAGGAGATGTTCCTGTAACACAATCTGTGTGGCTCAGCCTCCTTCCAGTACCGAAGATGCCCAACTCTGTCTACAGCACACACAGCCCGTCCTTGTGGTTAACCCGGTCCGTTCCTTCATTCACTAGATACACAATGTATGAGACATGGCTGCGTACAAAGCACGTTTGCACTGTCCTGGAAAGACCTGATCACTGATCAAAAGCAGACGGAGGAAAGGGAGTTGGGATCACTAACAGATGCACTCTGTTGTGTCTTTTAAACTTTGACATCTCAATATGTCATGTCGCTTTGCAGCCTGCTGATGAGAACTTCTTTTCATCGGCTTCCAGGCTTCTCAGCCTCGTTGTGAATGAATCAGACACTTTTGATGCATGGCAGCCACGGGCTTGTTTACAGAGAGACGTCTCACCTAAAGAGAAACGCTTAGATCCGATGTGCTGCTTCGCTCGTGCGGCGGTGCGGCTGTCTCCACTGCTAAACTCCACACTTTCATCACACTGAACTTTAACTAGTTTCATAAATGTTTTACCCGTGTTGAGTGAACTGGCAGCAAACTGCGCACTTCTTCGCTTTTGATGCTATTTTTAGGTCACTGCACCACAAACCAAACTGGCTGGTTGTTTTCTTTATTTTTCTTAAATTGTTTTTCTTGTGTGCCGTAGATCTATTAAAAATCTGCCACTACGCATGCAGGTGCACAGCTGTGCAGAAAACTAAATACATGAGGTTAAAGATAGAAGTTGGGCTGTGCAGTTTTTTACCAATGACGCTATAAATAATGGACAGTATATGTGTGCATATGAACCATTTTGAAGCTTTTGAAGTATTTATATTCCGCCTCCCGGCTCATCTAAAAATCGGCAAAGATGTCAGCAACAACCTGTCAATCAAAGCGTCCACGCTCTTAATCCTGCATAACTTTAAGCCTTAATATAATGTGAACAGGTGAGTTGTATATAAATTCACCCTCAGTACAGTTGTCATGAACGGGGAAATTAGCTACAGAGACCAAAACTGTTTTTTGTACCAGGCTGTAAACATGTTTATTTCTGCTGTGAAACATGGGGACTTATGGAGACTGACTCACTTCTGGAGCCAGCCTCAAGTGGACGTTTGAGGAACTGCAGGTTTCAGCATTTCGGCATTGGCTTCACTTCACAGCCATGGAGGTTACCGCTTGGTATTTAATGGAAGTTGTTGGATTGCTCGAAATCCCCCCAAGTCCCATAAGAAGTACAACACATCATATAGTTATCAGTAACATTTACAACAGTAAGTTAACAGTTTTTTGTAGTTTTATAGTGCAGCTTCATCCCGATCAACAACATCGTACATCACAGGAGATGTAACGTTAATTATTTCATTGTTCCGAACCTCTGACCTTGAATTAAGATCAGACGCAGACCTTTTGATACAGTAAGGATTTAATTGGTCACAGATCTGACAAAACTGTGAATCTAACAGTTCAACTGTCACTGTGCCAGTTGGTTGCTACTAGCAACAGCATGTCGGACCAACTACTGTTGGCAGAAAAACATACAAAGAGCCACAGTGTTGCACTGGGTGACATCTTCCTTCATTAACGTGAACATAGAGTTGCTGCTGTAAATACTCCCTCAGTGCACCCAGAGGAGTAATAACCCTCAGCTAAAAATAGTCCCTAAATAATGCAGCACTGCCATGTGCTGAGTAATGTTTGCTAAAAACTATTTTAGGAAATTATTGAGCCTTTTTCTAAAGATGAATTTCTACATTTGTGGTGATGAAATCGGATTTAATTATCACCCAACTTGCTGCCATCAGCTCCCCAGAGCCTTATCTCAGTGTTTCTGTGTTTTTGGATCAGTCTCGCTCTTATCAGCGCCGCTTCTCCATTTTTATATCGTGATGATGCGACATGTCTTGTGTCTGTCTCTGCTGCCCTCAGGAGGACAAAAATCACATTCTTCTCTGGCGTCTCTGGTAGAAGTCCGAATGTATTGCGAGTTATTTCTTTTGTAACTGAAGCATCAACATGCTCCTTATTCTCTTAATCAGTACTTGTATCTCCTGCCTCTCTGTGCTGTCTTTATTTATTACTTAATTATCTCATCTGCCTCCATGTTTATGTTTCCTTAAGTGCCTCAGCACATGGCACATACAGGTGCAGCATACTAATAGGATGTAAAGTGTGTGTGTCTCCCGCATGCTGCTGCTACATGTATGAATGGATGTCAGGGGTCTGCGCTAAGTGGTAAAGCTTTCATGGGCCATGTGTTGGTGATGCTAATCACCGAGGTGCTGTGTTCATTAGCTGCAGGGAGGCACAAGGTCATCAGTAGCATTAAGGACATATAGAGAAGTCTAACTGATGTCCGTGGGAGCTTGAAGCAGCTTGGTGGGTTGTACTCATGTATAAGTCTGGAGTGAGGATGTAGCTCGATGCTCAGCGTTTTAATACCCTGACAGCTGCCAGTCAGTGCATTGGGCATGAGATGCAAAATCCACCTCCTCATCTGCCGCCTGGATTAGCTCCTGTGGTACCCACTGTGAGTTCTTGACATGTTTGGAGACAGTCAGACGCTGCTCATCGGGAGGTCTGGCTCACACTCTGGTGGATGGCTGTTTAGTCCAGAGGCTGGAGAGCAGGAGGGCACAGGTGGCAAACAGGAGAGGAGTGGATAAGAGTTAGGGAAGGTCAGATTGACGTGGGGCTTTATCTTTTACTGGAATAATCTGTGTGTGCAGACACATTAAGATGAACGGAGAATCTACCAGTTTTGTTTTTCTTTACACAGATGAAGTTGTTTCGGGTGTCCACACATTTTTGAGATTACAGATCGGATCAGATCTGTTTTTTCCTAATCCAAATCCTGTTTGTATGCATTCCCAGTTCTCAGTCCTAATCTGATGATCTTCATAGCTCTGAATCAGGACATTCATGACAAAAGAAAAAAGACCTAGGCACACAAAATAGGATTTATTTTTTGCGTTAAGTTCGATGGTCAGTTTTCAGCTGTTCTGTTTGTCAGGGTGTCCCACATGGCTCTGTACTCGGCCCACTTCTTTTTACTATTTTTATCAATAATTTGGGTCAAGACATGACAGATGCTCGTTTTCATTTGTATGCCGATGATGTGGTTATTTACTGCAGTGTGTCAGCCATCGCTGACCACTTGCAAAGTGCTTTTAATGTTGAAACGATAAAGAAAAACAAAGACGTATGTAGTTTTCTCTTGACAAGAGTAGACCACAGAATATTCCTTCAATAGTTATTCTTAAAGGAAAGTTAACAGATCCAACTGCAGGTGTAGGTGTTTGAATGAGTCTTCTTGTTAAAGATGTAGTAGATCAAAACCTACATGGTACCAACCAGGTTTGTTCATATTGCTGCGTTCATCATAATTCCAGATAACGTCTCTGTCTGTGCACAGCAGCAGAGCGAGGTGGAGATCGTCCGCTAGTTAACCGCTCGTGAATGACGTCACTCTGATTGTAGATTGGATCTTTTAGATAGTATCAAGTGTGTAATTAACAGAGACCATATCTTTTTCAACACGTGGTTCTTCCCTCGGATGAACGTCATTCAAACATCTCCGTCACTGAAGGCCGTAGCGTGAGTCACATAATTCCTATCCGACTATTTAGTTTATATAACGGGTATGTCCTGATGTTAAAGCTTTCGGGTGGTGCTTCTGTCACCGCTGAGGAACCTCACGGCCATCTGTGGCCTGATTACGCTGCTCTATATTCTCCACAAAGTAATGGAGGCGCTCGTAGTAATCTGTCTTCTCTCTGCAAACAATATCTTAATGCACAGCACAGTAATAAAGGTGAAAATGTTGTCGCGTTAACACTGGGTGCTGCTGCAGCGTGTACCTGACACAGTCAGTCCACCATGTTCGTGTTACTGCCTCCCCCTTTCTGTCTCTCGCCTTCTCACCTCAGGTTTTGTTCGCAGTTTTCCTGCCTGTGTTTCTCTGCGCCTGTCTCTGATTTATATGTCCCTGTGGCCGCCTTTGTCTTTAATAAAACGCCTTTATGTTTAAAAAAACTAAGTCTGTGCATCTCATATTCAAGATAATTATCTTTTTCTTCATGCGTCACCTTTTTGCCCCCTTTTTTCTTCTACCTCCGTCTCATTTCAGTGCCGGAAATCTCCTTAATTAATCTGCTAATTTGGCTATCCGTAATTACTCCTATACAGACAAGAATATAATTCAAATGATGAAGATGGCTTCAGAAGATGAATTATTTTGCTGCTGCCACTTCACACTGAAAGAAAGTCAAATAAACGTATGCCATGGAGCTGAGAAGAGTTGATTAATCAGCTATTTTGATCATTTATTAATCATTGAAGTCATTCTTTAAGTAAATATGCTGCTTCCAGCATCTGGAGTGTCATCATTTATTATTTATCGTTATCTTTTGTTACTGTAAATTGGTTTTTGGATTGTTTTCGGACAAAACAAGCAACTTGACGCCGTTTGTCACCTTGAGCTTTGGGAAACTGCGAGCCTCAGCGTTTCAACAGATCAAACGATTCATCGGAAAAATAATCATGCTACCACACATGCTACCGGTATTTAATTTTGTAACCTTTGCGGCCCTGAGAGAAGCTTGCTGAATCCGCTCTTCTCCCTGCTTGACATTCATGGAGTGATACGCCTGAAGCTGCTCAGCATAATCGGCGTTCGACCGCCTGAATTAGCATCACTAGCCTTTCCACTGGAACAACCGGGGATTAAGTGTGTTGCTTTACATTTAATGTTTAAATTTACTCCGTGCACAGTCGAGGTTTCCACCGGCAACCATCAAGTTTCTTTTCTTAGAACTGATTTATGATAAACAAATAAATATAACAAGCACTTAAACTTGTACTGGCAACACAAATAACATAAACATCAACAGAATTGTAATAATTATTCATCATCACTTAAACTTTTGCGCTTGATTAATCATTTATTGTCTGTAAAATATTAAAAATGTGGACTAGTAGCTGGAGAGATGCCAGTTTACCTCCTCGAGCATGGTACCGAACCCCAAACTGCTCCCGGGGTGCCGCTACGTGGCAGCCCATCACTCCACCACCTCTCCCATCACCATCATTTCCATGTCTGTGAGTGAGGGATCGACAAAGTAAACCTTCTTCCTTCTGTATTACCAAGAAAAAGAACATTCACTCATTCATACTTATTAGTTGTTTAGGAAATGACTTTCAAAGCCAGACAAAGCTCCACACTCTCCTTCAGTTTGCTTTCTTAGTTTGACTCGATCCCTGGCTGACTACAGCATCATTATTTTGTCATTTCATCTCAATAATTGTGCCAAACTTCAGACTGAAAACAAAGAAAGAAAGACTGAAGCCAAACTACTGTAACTTTACCCAGATCACACACAGGCTCTTCTGTGTGACCTCCTTTTGATAACTAATATAATAACTAATGCAGTTCACTGTATTTCTTCACCGAGCATCCCCTAAAACTGTAACTGTCACCGCCCGCCTCGCTCTTTGACAACCTCTGACTTAAACACCTCAGAGGTAATCGACGAATAATTGTAGAATATACTGTAACATCTCCGAGGAATAAACTCTGTAATATCACGTAAATATATTTGATCCGTATCAAGTCACAGTGTATTCCCGCTGTGGATCATTTCTTCTGAATAGTCTTAATATTAATCTCCCTCTCTCTCTGTCTCGTCTGTTGGCTCGTGCCTTCGTTCCTCTTCTCATTACGCTGACCTTGTTCCTATTAGTCTGCCCTCCCTCTCCACACACAGCCATCACCATCACACCCTCCATCTTAACATTAGGCCCGATCCCAAACACAGAGGAGGTGCTAATAATAACGCTGCCAACATGTGTGTGTGTGTGTGTGTGTGTGTCTGCATAGAGCATGTTTGTGTGTGTGTGTAGTGGAGTGTAACTGAGTGTGATGGATGAGGGGTAGTGCGGCTTCCAGCAGATGCAGGCTGTCTGTCTGACGGTGCATCTGTTTGTCTTTCTGTTCTGTGTGTTTGTGTGTTCTCCACCTGAAAACGTCTCCAGATAGATTATTTCTTTATTTTTAATTTTTTTAGGACATAAAGATCTTTTTGTGTCGCAGACTCTGAATTATGCAGCGTGGTTCATAACCGTTTTCTTCTCTTAGTTTGCTGAGCACGTTACTGTGAACAATAAAACAAAAAAAAAGAAACTCACTGGAAGCACTTCAGTGCTTCAGTGGACTTCTGAAGAGCCGGGGAAGTAAATAGTTTTTTGATTTCACTGAGGAATTTCACTTGGATCTGTCAGAGCTTTTCTGTGGGGACCTGCGTGCTTTTGATTTGGGCTCTGGACCCGAATCAAGGCTGACTGATTCATTCAGCTCTCTGAGCTTTTTATTGTGTTTACAATATTTCCTCTCAGAAGGGACTCTTCTGTCTTTCATTGTCTCTGTGTGTGTGTGTGTGTGTGCGTGTGTGTGAGTGTGTGCGTGTGCGCGCCGAGCCCTCCGGTGACTCATTCAACATTTTCTCAAAGTAACGGAGCACACTGTGTTGGCTCAGCTGACGGAAATAGCATCGCGGTAGAAGAGCGGAGTGGCTGTAAAAGTTTTATTTGTTGGCCGTCTCGTCCACGCTAGTGTCCAGTCTTATACAAACTTAAGTACAATACATGGCCAAAAGTATGTGGACAACCACACATTTCAGGTCGGATCTTGTTGTCGGACGTCTTCGTTCTTAAATCCCGGTCATTGATTAATCTGCCTCTGTTATTCAGGAAGGAGGCTGGCTGTCAGGGCAGGAGTCAGGATGTCGTCCATCTCAGAAGCCTCTCTGAATGATAGCTGACGGCTTCCGGGATGACTGCTGATATATGGAGCATCTGCAGTCCGATTAGCAACCCGATATGCAAAAAAATGACAAGAAAGACACATTTCAGCTCATCTCTATAACAGATATCTGCATATCTAATATCTAATACTTCATCTGGCGGTAGCTCACCTCTGCCGCTGCCACCAAAGCCTCCTCAAACATGACTGATCGTGCGATCACATGAACAGAAACCAGAAAGCTTCTCATGCCAAAGTCTTGATCCCTTGCGTACAGATTCTGCATCCATATGGAGATAGTTTGTAGACATTAGGCTGTAGTCTGTCCAGTTTAGCATCAAGAGACATCTGCAGGGATCTCTGAATGGATGAAGGAACACCAACCTCCCTCCAGCCAAACCTACTATACCCCATGACTTCAGCAGAACTGCCTCCCTGTGTCTCGCCCTACGAGGCTGACGAGAAACTCAGGAGTCATGATCGATGACCAGCTCACCTTCCCTGATCACAACATCAAAAAAATCAGGCCCTAACTGACTCAATATTCTACCCAACTCCTGATCCGGGTTGTGGTCGTGCACCAGAACACGGCGGTGTGCCTGGTTTTCAATCAACCGAAAAGGCCACATGTTACCCCGCTGACTTGCGGAGTCCAAACCAACCCGTGCTGTAGCTGCTGCTCGGAGGTATCAGGAGGGATGACATAAGAGACATGATTCCCCGTGAAGTCACATCTATATTTTTACATTTCTCTTTGTGTGCGGATGAAACAAAGATGATGCATCACGTTAAATTACACAGATATTGATCTGTTCGTTCTCCACAGCTTTAATGTGGCTGCTTCCTGCACTCTTAAAGACTAACCATTCTTCTGAAAGCACAGGATACCTCTCTCCACTCCCATCCGCCTCTAATCTCTGATGTGAGCGTTATATTTTCAGTGACAGGAAGCCGAATCATCATCAGAAGCTGCTTGAAGGTCGTGAGAGACCTCTCTGCGTTTCAGTGCATGCCTCCTCTGTCCTACATACAGGCATCAGTTCACAGACGCTCTTTTTTTAGCTCGTCTCTTCCTTCACGCTGCATTCCCCTCTCATCCTCTTCCTCCTCCTCAGCTCCTGTCTTACAGTCTCTGTTGCCCCCATTCTTGGATTTTATTCATCACATCTTGCACGTCGTCTCTCCGGCTGTCCTCCTCTCTCTCTCTCTGTTTTCTCTGAGACTTTATCCTCCCTGACAGTGTCGGTGTTTTCCACATCACTGCGTCTCTTATTGCAGAAGCTCGAGCTGTGTTAGGAATCATTCTTTGCTTTTCAGTTTAACCTGTTTAGAGTAGCAACAAAACAAATGTACCCAAAGAGTTTTGATAAGGAAAGTCCAAAATCTGCATTTTCAGGGGGGTTTAAAACAAACGATGAAATTATATTTAAGCCAAATTTATAGTTCTTATTTATTAGAGGAGGCTTCTCCTTCTCTGCTGATCGGTAGCTGTCGTATTTGTCACATTAGATCAGAATTTGTCATCTACATGAGCTGCAGATTTGAAGTCAGAAGAATTTTAGATATAAATGTAAATCTGGACATCATTTTTCAAAAGGTGGTTCTAAAATTCATCCTACAAACCTTTTCTGATTATGACTGAGTGCGTCCTGCACATTTATAGGAGTAAAGAGTGTCTTAACGAGCTCCTGAACCTGCAGCAGAAACCAAAAACTGCAAAGTTTTTATTGTTTTTATTGATCTTAAGTCACATTCCCACCTGGAAACTGTCCAGAACAGCCAGTCTGATCTGCTGACCAGCCGCTCAACTGGACCTGCTGATCCAGATTTATCCTCTAGAGTCAAACCAAAAACACATGATGATAACGATGTATTTAATTATTGAACAGTGAACATTTATTCAGTAGTTCTGCTGGTTTAATCTATTTAAAGATCATTTTTGTAGTAAATTAGCCGTCCGATGCGGGATTCGAACCGGGGCCAGCTGCAGCGAGGACTATAGCCTCCACACACGGGGCGGCCGCTCAACCCACCACGCTACCGGCCGGCCCGGTTTAATCTATTCTTGATGAATATATTCTGGCTCCATCCTGATTTGATGTCTTCAGTTTCACATCTTCTCTTTAATCGCGGCTTGCACAGTATGTTGCTGCTTCTCTAACACAGAAGTTATGGCACAACATTCATAACATGATGTGCACATCACTGCTTTGGGCAACTTGTGTGGGAAGTTTTAAACTTTTACCATCGACTGTTATCAGGGCTCAAAAGTCTGCAGTCTCTTTGACACATGAAACATGAAGTGTGTTTGTCTTATTGAATATTTATTATTAGGTCTATGCACTTTGTTTCAACTACGTGAAGAACTATTTAGACGACTTAAAAAGAGAAGTGTTCGGATGCTGCGATGATGACTCGCTGCATAATTTATGACGTTGCAACAAAGAGTGTTTATCTCGCCGGCCTGACAGCAGCAAAACAACTGAAACATCGTCATGTGTTCTCAAAGACGCCATTCAGAACAAAGAGCAGCGAGAAAACATTTTTAAATTTAGTCTGAAGAGGTGGAAAAAGTTTTATTTTGTATACACTTTATAGTTTGACTCATGTAGTTTGTTATGTAACACAGAGCAGAGAGGCTTCCTGTTGACTTCTGCTCATTAGGAGACACGGTGAACAAATGATAATGGGCTTGAACGCTCATGTTAATAACAAAGTAAACATTGATTTAATGCCAACACTAACGTAATATCATTTCACGTGTAAATCTAAAGCTTCATCATCTCTCTCTCTGCAGCTCTCACCGACTGACAAGAGCCTGGAGTTCGACAGAGACTTTCGCATCAGGCATTATGCAGGAGACGTGGTGTAAGTATCTTGAAGTTTGATTTGTTCAGGAAAAGCTTTCACCGCTGATTCATGCACCTTTCCCACATTTCTGTTAATACATATTCATGGCACAGCGCTGCCTACTGAAAGCACAGTGTTGTACTATTGGCCCAGCTCAGCAGCAGATGAGTGTTTGTGTTCCTAAATAAAAAACCTGAGGTTTTTTTGGGGGGGGGGACGTGGGAGCACCACTCATCCGTGTTGTCTTTATATTCTTTATATAACCCGAGTTATTTTTTTCTATTGAATCTTCTGGATTTAAATATTCGTCACCACTTTCTGAGTAGGATGCATAATTCCTTTGATTCCTCACTTTATATAACGCCTTTGATCGAGTCGGTGCTCCAATAAAACTGTAATGTAACGATCTTTGAAATCTTCCCTGGTTTTCATTCATGCACAAAGATATTATGTTATTAAAGGACCAACGAGATCATGTTTAACCTTTAACCTCTTTATTATTACATAAGGATTTCATGTAGTGCTTAAAAACCTTAAAGAATAACAGTTCAGGTTATTTAAAGTGGAGTTGTGTGAGGTCCACAGTCAGGTGGACAACCGTGGACAGGAGCGTCAACAAAACAACTGTTACGTCCCTGTCTGAGGTGTAGGAGTGTGACATAAATGAGTCGACACTGGTTAACAGTTTATTTCTGCTAATGAAAAACACAAATGAACAAAACACACAAGCTTTTTAGGGGAAGCCTCCAAAAAGAAACCACAAAGAGACAAACTACTAAACCAGACCTTAAAATGAAGGTGACCACAGACACAAATGACAAACTTAGAAAGCAAATTCTGCATCACAAAAACAAACCGAGCAGCCGAAGCACGGGGAAATCTTTCACAGAGCATGAGGAGCAGAAGATAAACTCTCAGCCAGGTTCTCCCGCCGTCACTGGCAGGAACCGGATCTTAAATAGGTCTCACCGTCAGCTGGAGCTGCACATGGATACACATATCCTCACACAAAGACAGGAGGTCACACTCGGAACAAAACAAAACAAGAACAGTAACAGCTGGTCGTAGCACAAACCTAAAAATATCAGCCTCAGTTTATTCTGCACATTATATATTTAGAATATTCTCCCTGCTTCACCTCGCTGTTGTTTCCGATGGGAAACTGTCTTTGTGTTTTTCACTCATTACTGCACTGCACTGATTCCACTTAATCCCACACAGTGATCCTGTAAGGCATGTATCGTATTATAATGAGGGCCCGGTGCAAATAAAAAATAACCTACTTGACATTCAAAGCGTTGAGACGCACACTTAAGGACTCAAAAACATACAGAGTGCACGCACTCCAACATTTAAACTACATCTTCATCGCACAGCGTTCTCCCCTCCCTCTCTGCAATCCCCAAAAGTACTTGGACGTCATTCAAATTAAAAAATCACACACGCTGAGCCCCCCGAAAAGTGCTCTCAGGGAAACGTGTGGAGCCCATTTGTGAGAGCTAAGTGTCAGCCGCCCAGGGGAGGACTCGGGCAGAGGAGCGCGGCCTGGCTGGCAGGCTTGATTGATCCCTGAACCACTTAGACCATCTCACAGCACGGCCTCTGTTATTTATAGCAGGTTCATCACCGAGAGCACACATGAACGCAAAGTGTACGCGGCTATATTTAGACGAGCGTCTCAAATCACAGTTCAGACGTGTGAACTGTTTGTCTCCGCGAGTTAGATTTAAACAAAGGTCAGACTCATCGCGTAGTCGTGACCCGTTAAAGAACGGTAATCAGGACAGTTTGTACGAGCAAAACAAAAGTGTATGTGTGTGCGCCCGTTTACCTGCCTCTCTCTTTTCACAGGTACTCAGTGGTGGGATTCATAGATAAGAACAAAGACACTCTGTTCCAGGATTTCAAGAGACTGCTGTACAACAGGTGACGCACACACGCCGCTTCAAACACACACACACTCTCTTCACTGTGTTCCTGACTACATGACATCCCTCTAAAAAAATCAGCACAGGACGAGCTCTCCTTTAAAAGAAGCTTTAATGAATGTTGGATGGTAAAAAAAACAGAGTTTTGCTGAAGTCTCTACTTGTATATCCATGTTTTTTCTTTCTGGTCCAGTTCTAACCCAGTTCTGAAGGGGATGTGGCCCGAGGGCAAACTGAGCATCACTGAAGTCACCAAGCGGCCGCTGACGGCCGCGACGCTCTTCAAGAACTCCATGATCTCGTTGGTGGAGAACCTGGCCTGCAAGGTGAAGCAGTCAGGACCAAAGCATCACATCCAGAGCTGTAGTGGAGGCTCAACGCTGTTCAGCCACCTACACGGCCCACTCTGAGAGTTTACTCACACTTCACATCACTTCACACTCATTAGTGCATTTAAACGATGCTCCCTGTCTGAGGAGAGGTCAAGTCAAATTAAAGGCCACAAAATAAGTAGAAACATCTCTCCGTCTGTTATGTCACAAACCTTTACCAGCAGTTGTTAACACTCTGTTTACGCCTCTCCGTAGGAGCCGTACTACGTCCGCTGCATCAAACCCAACGACGTCAAGTCTCCTCTGCTGTTCGAGCAGGAGCGCTGCCGCCATCAGGTGGAGTACCTCGGGCTGCTGGAGAACGTCCGAGTGCGGCGTGCCGGCTTCGCCTACAGACAGACGTACCCACGCTTCCTACAGAGGTAACCGCGACGTCATAATCATACTAAGCACCTCGGACACGTGATTGTTTTAACTTCACCTTGTCTTCTGATATCACATCACGGTAGATTTGTTTGGTTCGGCGGATTCAAGTTGTGATAAATCCTTTGAAAATCAGCCAACATATTTCATCGTTTGATGTGTTGTCGAGTCATATCGGGGTTGTGTTCAATATCAGCTCATGCTTTAAAGTCTGGGCAGAAGGAGTGATTGAGTAACACCTCCTCCCTCCCTCACCTCACGCACTCTAGATTTACGTAAGCGTACATGTTGAACATCTGAAGCTGCACAGTGGGCATCCATGAGGGATATTACATGACACGTCCTGAATGTGGGGTGTAAGTATGTGTTGTGTAACTCTAATCAGCTGCCATCTGATCTAATCAGTCATAACCAAAGAGCCTCCAGCAGCAGCTTCGTCTTCTTGTGTTGTCAGATTCCTCGAAGCTTCGTATGTTTTATCTTCTGACCTCGATTAAAGCACGCTGGATTATAAATACTGAAGAGACACTTCAGTGTGCTGCAGAAATGAGTCAGTCACAGTACTGAGTGTACATATTTAAGAGGTGTTTATGTTTTTTTCACATAAACAGGAAATATAAAGAAACATTTCTGATAAAAATGTAATAAATTTGATCAAACAATGAACTTAAAACAGTAACGATGAACAGAAAAGTAAACTTGAAACAAAATTGTGACCAAAAACAATATTTTAACGAAAGATTATTGTTATATTTCACAAATAAAGGTCATTCATGCTGACTTTAAACACATGTATTTCTTTACAGCTGAGCCGTATAAATATAAAGATATAATGACATTACTTAATGGCCAACACATTAAAACAAATATTGGCTGATTGTATCTGTATCAGTCGATTTAAAGAAAATAAATTTAAATGTTACTGATTACTGACATCACCTCTATATTTATATTTCACAATGTTTGTGACAGCACTGGTGTCAGATCAAGGTCAGACTTTAGACGCCACGTGGTCGAGGACGAGCAGCCGTGTACAGATGAGATCCTAACCTGACAGGTTTATTAATCGTAGTTATGATAATCATGTTTTGGTCACAATATTTCCACAGATTTGAATCCAAACGGCATGATAATGATGGTAACATCATTCTGTGTTAACACACAAACACATGCACACCAGCCCTGCCCTCATTCCCCAGCTGTCACACTGCCCTCGTAGGAGCCATTGTGATGGACAGAGGGTTAGGTAATGAGTCCCTTGCATAACACGCTGACAAGTCGTCCAACTGGGTCACTCCAGCCCACCTTGTTGGTGTGTTTGGACTCGGTATTACATCACAGGCTTGGTGCTGGGTCGGCTGTGAAATGACACAGGGGTGCAGTCTGTTAACAAGCGCCGGGATCTCTGGGGTCTTTGGAAGACGTTACCGTCTCTGAAACGTCTCATATTCTCCATCGGTTCAAGTTTTCTATGAACTTTAGGGTTTTCTGTGTTTAATAGCAATCAGCAAAGCCGTGCGTCTTCCTCCTGATGAGTGTTTCCTTCATCAAAACAACCCACACACATCATAAGAGGCTTGTTTTTGTTGGATATCATCGGAATACAGGAAGGACGTTTATTGCATGACAGCAGCACAAGCTGTTTCTCAGCTCTGGTGACTAACCTTCAAGCCTTTACACGAAGCACTCGTGATTGAATGTGGCTCGACGCTATGACTCTTTGTATCCGGCTTCAACAGGTCTTACAAGCCGCATGATAAAAGCTTCCTTTAAAGGCCTTAAAGACTCTTACAGGCATAATTTGACCTCTTGTCCTCGACACTGAGCTGCAGGAGCACTCTGCAATAATGAATCCTCTTTCTCGATGTGATTTTCATGGCACCGCGCCAGGAGCCTCAAGTCCTATGCTCGCTTAGTAATTAAGAAGATCTATATGGCAATCTACAGTCGTACAGATACAGAGCTGCCCCCTGTTGGCCATTAGAAAGACACTCGGTGTTCACTTCACAGACCTAGAAGCTCTGTCCTTTGAATGATTTAGACTAAATCAACTAAATATCCCGATCCGTCGTCTCTCCTGCAGATACAAGATGATCTCCGAGTTCACGTGGCCAAACCATGACCTGCCGTCAGACAAAGATGCCGTGAAGAGGCTCATGCAGGGGTGCGGGTTCGACCACGACGTGGCCTACGGCAAAACCAAAGTCTTCATCCGCACGCCGCGTACCCTGTTCAGCCTGGAGGATCAGCGGGCTGAGATGGTCCAGAGGATTGTCCTTTTCCTCCAGAAGGTGAGTCTCATGCCTCGTGACACGACGGCTTGAAACTGTATATCACTGACACATTCTGCATGATTGCTCTGTCCCCACGGGGACACTCATCGTGTCTCTCTGCCTGATTTTATCCCATTGAACGAAATGAACACAGTTCCTATTTGCAAACATCTGTCATTGTGAATACCTCTGATTGCCAGTCATCAGCAACGATTATTTGATGAGGATCACGAGGACATTCTGGTTTCAGTGCCCGAGTCGCGCTCTCATTGAAATTCACCAGGCCTCGTTCTGCGTACGAGAAGAAGAAAAACGTTTTTATACAAGCATGCCGATGTTTCTGGAGCTTATCTAATCTTGTGTTATTAGTGTGAATGTTTTCACCTACAAAGCTCTTGTAAATTTGTGAGTGCATTTCAAATTTGAGATGTCTTTGAGTTGGAGTGCTCTCTGCATGATCGAAAAAGTACAAAGCAGGTTTGTCCTCACGTTACCACGAAGTCAGAGCTGTTTGTTTTTGGTCTGCTGGGCAGGAATAAACAGTCAGTGGACTTCATATATGATCTGGTGGCTTGGTGAGTTGTATTCTTTTGGCATAAGTGAGGTCCATCACAGGTCGCCTCGTGCTCTCCAAGGCTTCCCTGGACGTCGTCGTTAATGCTGACAAGTCATACAAAGAGTAACTGTAATCTTTCTGCTCTCTGCTCATCATATTGACAGTTTTGTTTGATACGTAGGTCTAAACAGAATGTTTTCTTATCTTTACCTTCAGCTGGACATGAATCCTGATCACTGTTTGTGTGTCTCAGTGGTTGGTAAGCAAATCAGTCAGCGGTTTGACGACACCTCCGGGCGAGAGCGTCTGTGTTTTGGTGCGATCACGGTGCGCGCTCTGACATGTGTCAGATCAACGCGCCGAGCGAAACTTTGTCACTTTGATAGACGGAGGGTTTGGATTGTGAATGCGGAGCAGCGCTCTGTCTGGCTGTCAAATCAAGGATGCACCATGCAAATCGCCTGCAAGCTTCAAAATGGCATCTCTGACTGACAAGCAGGTACCTGAAGAGCGCCGCGCCGCTGCGAGAGCGTACAAACACACTCTGCATACATCATCTGAGCTCCTGAAGCACCACATCCTCCACCCAGGAGCCACGTGATTGACACTTGTTCCATCGTGTGTTTATAATAAAACCACGCCGGCAGATTCCTCCACATCGTGCTGCTTTGTTTGCCCGTCCACCTTTCTCGAGGAGTATCTCCAAGCGCTCAGACATGAAAGGGTCGTCCAGCCAAATTAACCTCTGTCGTGGATTGATTGGTTGACCTTGTATTGATCTGTGTGACCCTTTGCGGGCTCTTCCCACAGACAAGGCGTTCCTTCCAGCTCTCCCTCAGGAGAGTCCTATCTTGTATCTCCCACGATAAGCAGCCTTTGATGAAGACGGGAAAGCCCAGAGGAATCGCCGCTTTTCCACCAAAACAAACATCCTAGCGCAGCAGAGGTGTCGGAGCAGGCCACGCATGCTTACATGCTCAGGCTACATGCACCCGACTGACACGCGAAATCAAATAGTGGTGTGACAGCAGTATCCGCCGTGCTGTGACTCAAACAAACATCCGAGCCCCGAGTGTGATCTGCCGCCGCGCCAAAGCAATCCCCTTATCAGCACCTGGCACACCACGCCGCCTTATGCCAGTCGGGTCCACGGTGCCAGGGCTGTCAGCCTATGACTGAAGCTCAGACACACTTCTGCTCCCTCTGTGTGCCTCCTGGATTTATAGTAATATCACTTAGCTTGTCCCACCAAACACAATCTGTGAATCTGCCTATTTCCTCATATAGTGCCACATTTTCTCTCTGATTTTTAGCCCTTTGAATTACCATAACCTCTCCTCCTGAGGTGGGGGAGTAGCTGGAGGAGAGGATTGTGGCAGTGTGGAGGAGGAGGAGGGGGTGGATGCTCCTTCAACAGCTCCATTTAATTCCGCCGGCCGGCCTCTCCGTCCTTCAGTCCTTTCTTCATGTGCTCTTACTCGCCTCAGCTACACCCGGTCAATCCGGCCGACCTGAAATTTATTGCAATCAGACCCCGAGTGCATTACTAGTGATTGCTCTGCATCCTCCTGCATCGACAACACCGAGATCTGCACCTTCAACAGAGCAAACTAATGATTCCCACAAGAAATGGCTAAAAATCCACACACATGGCACACACTCCAACATAAATACAGATGTTATAAATTATACATAGGGCCGCCCCCACCTTCCCCTCTGCGTTAAAATGAATATTTCATAAATTCAAGCTCAGCCATCCACGTTGTATTAACTGTCGGCTCTTGTCAGAGCAGCGACGGTGACGGGAAGAGAGACTCCCCCCCTCGTGTATCCCGAGCCGCCGCCTTAATTGCTTTCCAAAGCTTTACACAGTCTCTGTGTAGCTGCGAGGTTTATCAGACGTGATGAGTGTTAGTCAGCTCTCACGGCGTGGCCGCGGGGGGGTGTGAGCTGGAGCTAAATGAAAACGTCTTAAACGGATAAAGAGTCGCACTTTTTTATTCGGTATTGTTTCCTGGTGGATAACTCATGTCTCGAGGCAATAAATTGTGCAGTGATTGTTTTTTTTGGTGAATCTGACGAGCATGGAGAAGGGAGTAATCTGTGGAGAGCTGCTGTGTGCAGGCTCTGCCTCCTCCTCCTCCTCCTCCTCCTCCTCCTCCTCCTCCTCCTCCTCCTCCTCCTCCTCCTCCCTTCTCTCTGCTTAACTGTCCAGAACTGATCTGGTCTCCTCCTAGACCTCGGCAGAAACATGATCTCTAATCCTCTGATCCCCTCTGAACCTCCAAAGTGTTTTAGCTATCATCACCTCCACAAAACGCCGATGTCGCAGATCAGTTGGTTTAAGTTTTTTCGTAACAATCGTGCTTCTGGATTTTCCTCTGTGATGAGAAAACTGATATTTTTCTATCTTCTATGTCAGTTACATTGTGTCGGCATTGATTCTGTAACTTAAAGGAGCAGTACGTAGGCTTCAGGGGCGTCTAGTAGTGTAGTTGTGGATTGCAACCCCTTTGTTTCACCCTCTCCTGGTGGAAAACATTTTGATCTTATTCATTTCTGCCATATAAGACACGCTTCATTTGCAAACCTCCGTCATATTTTCTGTTTAATGCACATAAATCTGAGCCTTCAGCTCTCCTCGGTCATATAATCAATGTTCAAAGAAAAGCCGCACTTCAGAACAATCGCATGAAAGATACAGAATCGACTGATTTTGTTCTTTCTTTCAATGCTGGAGCCTAAAAATAACCTACAGTACAAAGACACTTTTGGCAAATATAAAACCTTTAAAAGACTGTAACCATGGACCTCTCTCCATGGCAACTGACATGTGGCTCACTGCCAAACTTCTTCAGATTCCACTTGCGAGTCTTCAAATCCTCACAGAAGATCTGTTGTTTTATTTCATATTTAACTTTTTTTCTTTTTTCTTAAACAAACATTTACAACAAAGACGGGCGTCCCTGGCAGGTGGTCGAAGGGTTCAGGATGCTGTCCTTGAAATCGCAGCATCCTTGATCTGAGTTCAGTCCTTTGTTGTTTGTCTCATCCCTCGTCTCTCTCTCTGTCTCCTGTCTGATCATGAAATGTTTGAAAGAATTAAATATTGACAGTTAATTCAAGGGCTACGACTACTGTAATCTTTATTTTCATATTTGACTTTCGGTGATTGGGTCTATGAAACGTCAAATAAAACCGTCCGTCACGATTCCCAATGTGCGTCTGTCAGTTCAGTTCAAAACCAAAATACTCATCATACTGATCACGGTTATTATTCCTTCAGGTTTTCAGTCAACTATCATAGAGGAGGAAGAAATGTTGAAGGTTTGTGAATTTGTTGCTTTAAATTGACTAAAAATGAAAATAGTTGCTCTGACTGGAAACAACTTTTTTAAAACCAGTGGGGGCGATTCATTTGAAGCAACTTTACACACACAGAAACACACAATGATAACAAGCTACAAAATAAACAGTGACAGTGGTTACCACTAGCAGCATTAAGATGGTTTGAATCTTGAAGTATTTAAAATGTATAAACAGAATCCAAATGAGAAGAAACTCCACAGGGCGCCTTTAATGTTCAGCTGAACTGCAGATACGTTCTGTGTAATGATACAAACCAGCTGTGCAGATATATAGAAAACTGTGAAACATAAATAATGTACGTGAGCTGATGCTGGATGATTATCCAACCTCTCTTCACTGGATGAATATACTGTGCATACGCTGACAGGTTAACCTCCTCAGTAGGTTGATTGTATTGTGTGTGTGTGTGTGTGTGCTTTAAGCTTACTGCTGACCATTGGCAATATTCTTCCAATCTATTTTACCCCGTCCCATCTAAATGATGGATGGGCCATCCTCTGCCATTCAATTAAACCTTCGATACCGTCTCTTCTAATCAGACGCCGTTGTTCAGGATCAGTTCGGGCACTTCCACACATCGTCGTGCTCGACATTAGCCCAGAGCTAAACATGTGAGATGACATAACGCCGGTCCTGATTGAAGGAATGAGGATCTGTAGTGCTGTTGGTGTTACTGGTGTGTGTGTGCTGCTCACCCGAGCACTTTATTGATTTATGGTAATGACTGTTGGCCTGCGCCTTGGTCCGACGTCTCCCTATGACAGCCTGTGGTCGGAGCACGTTGCAGCCCCACTAAATTGTGTCACACGCTCTTTGATTCCACCGTCCCCTTCACCCACCCCGCCCACCGCGTGCATCGAGCGTGTCGCTGGAAAACCAGCTCGATATCCCCAGAGGATGTGGAAACCCGGGAGTTCAGCAGTGGGTTGCAGTCAAGTGTGTCAATGGTGCAGGACGGCCTATCTGTCTTTCCACGTCGGAATTTGGTCATATTTTTAGTTTTGTCCCCCTCGAGGTGACAGGAAGGTGAAACGCTTGTGTGTTTTTAAACTGCGAATGCTGCAGATCAGGTCCCGGCGTTGGAATCCTTTCAGATTAAAGTCATTCAGTAGTCAGTAATGGGTCCTGTCTGTGTTGATTTCACCAGTTGCCCCCGCACATGTGATTTGTGAATGCTTTCACCCAGTGTGCATTTCAAACCAGCCAGCCAGCCACCCCCCCCCCAAATGAAACCCAAGCAATCTGTCCCGCTTTGCTGCAGCGAGAGATCCCCCAATCTGGCTTTGATGAGCTCGTAAATCCCGAGTCCCGGAGCACAGTGAGGGCAGGCTCCATGATGGCAGAGTCTCTAAAAGGATGATCAGATGGCTTTATTGGCCGGGAGAGTAAGGGGGCAGACCGTCAGGGGCCTTGTTATTGGCCTGATTTATCCACATTCCCCCGAGTGTCGTCTTCATCAGCTCGCCAGCGTCCTCACAGCTTCACTGTTTGAGAAGCAGAGGCGGCCCCCGTCGTATTTCTGAACCTCTCGCCACTTTCCACCTGTCACGCACCTTAATGAGGCTTCGAAAGACAGTGAAGACATTTTTATGTCGGGCGTTATCTGATTCATTGTTGGTTTTATGGTGTGTTTTTCTGCTGCTCAGCCTCAGTCGTTCTACATTTTAATTAGTGATTTGTAGCCAGATAGATAAACACGGTTGTTGATCTGGCATAGGCCCGTGCACCATGTGGGTGACAACGTTTCAGTCATGGACCTTCATCAGGTAGAAACATGAAACATCGTTATACGAGAGCCGTCAAATCTCCTGGTGGTAATGAAAATGCTTCGAGCAGCACATCGGCTAATCTGTAACAGTGTCGATATCGGACTGCATTTTGTGGTACCACCCGACACAATCATCACGTTGGCAGCAGCGTTCGCTACCTCGTGTTTTCTCCTCCAGGTTCCCGTTGCAGGTGCGGATCTTCGACATTAATCAAGTTGAAGAAAAGCTCCGTAATCCTTTTTATTCTCAGGAACATCTAGAAAATCCATCTGCATTAAAAAACCATCTGCTCACCTCGACCGCTGCTTTCTACAAGAACGCAAACACAATTACCTGAGATATTGATTCCACGGTAACCTCCACATTATTGTTGTGTATAATGTAAACACATTCTGTGAGTTATCGTAGCAGCTCTTAATCAATTTGTATTTCTATCTATAAGTCACGTCAGCCTGTAGCACCGACAAGAATCCAGTTCACCCTCATCGACTTATGGCCATATCTAAAATTTAAATGTCTGCTCGGTGCAGTGAGAAATAGATTTCCTTCCACAGAAAATGACTTTTTAATGAAGGTATGCTCTGTGCTTATTTTGTTTATATGAAATTATGCTGTGTAGGTTATGTGAGGCGTAAACAGGAATGATTTTCAGCAGCATGTGAATAAAATCCAGGCAGAAAAAAAGAGTTTGATGTCTAAATTCTTACACCGGGGCCTTTTTGACATCAGTGTTTGACCCAGTGCCGGCTCTTAAAATGCCGTCTAATTTACCGTAACGCTCTGAATACAGTCTGAATATAAATGCAGGTAACTTTTAACCTTGTCCACAGAGACGACTGCAGCCGGGTCACGCAGTGGAAACTTGTTCATTCCTCCCACCGCTGTCACCCCGAGCATGTGGGAGAGTCATCTCAGGGGTCGATTAGTGATGAATATGCAGCCGCTCCTCTTTTCTCACTCTCATCCATTATGCATCATGCACAGTGCAACATGAAGGAAAAGGTCGTCAACTGCCATTTTGCCAGAGAAGCACCATTCGATACTTACAGTAACGCACACGACGGAGGAGCTATTTTTAGACCTGAATAGGTGATCGCTGCTCTCCATCGACGTCAAGACGTCACAGAGAAGATGCAATATTTAGACATGCATCAAGAGAGCTGAAATGTTTTCAGTCGTATAATGAATGAAAATGTATATGTACATTTATATATTTAGCTTGAGAAGTTTGTGAATATCTCAACCTGTTAAATGAAAAGTTCAAAGTTACCTGTGTTCACATTTAGACTGAGTGTTTTAAGAGGTGGCATTGGGTCAGACATGCTGCATTTAAACTGGATTTTCAGTCTGTTAAAGTGAGTAAATAAAAAGTGTGTGTGAATATAACAACATATATTTTGATTTATCAAACTCTTTTTCAAGTTTTAGCTCCATTTGACACTCTTATAATCTATTTTATGTGTTTTTTTTATTAATTCTCCATCGTGTGCAGCTTGTTTATTCACATGCTGCAGAAGATCATTCCTGTAATAAACAGAAAACAATCAAAGAATCAGAGATTTCATCCGGGCAGTAGATTTAGTTTCTATCATCCTGGTTTATTGACATCCTGGGGACAGATTTTTCTTTTTTTTTAGCCTGATAGTTCAGATTACTACAGCATAACATGATTACATAAACTTCAGGGCTTAAAAGATCAAAATAAAAAGCTGCTGTTTTCCGAGAAACACAATGTGACCAGGCTGGCTCGGCGACTTAGACGGCCGACTGGGCCTCCTTTTATTGATTTCAGCATGATTCAGCTTCTTCAGAGGACCGGCCTCTCTCCAGTCTCCGGTGGAGGTGGCTCCATGGCTGCATTTCTTTAGAAAATGATGCCAAATAACAATTTGAAGTCACACATATGAAGCTGATGTGTTCTCACGAACCTGCTGCTTCCATATTTCAGCGGTGCATGACTTATCTCCCCTCTCTGCCAATTCTCACACCACCGGTGTCGTCAGCCTCCTCCGCCGTTTCAATATGCAAATACGGGAAATCCTATTCGGTGCCTTCGGGGGCCGCCCCCACACTTTGAAAGATTAAATTGATCTCTGATTATTCTGCATCACACGTAGATGATGATGATCCAGGAGTGAGTCTCCAGTCCGGTGTGTGTGCAGCCTATAATTACAGTGTGTGACACTAAACGTACTCTTTTACTAATTCTTTAGGTACAATGCAGTCAGATAAATTGTAAATAATTGAGAGGTTGTGTGTGTTGGAAAGAGAGGGTGGGAATACAGTAAAAGGGGAGCATATGGTGGTGATTTTAGTGAGGCTGGATCAGGAGTTACGGCTCCCAGGGGTCCCACTTCCATCTATTATTCATGCTTCACAGACTCTGATAGCCACTCAACCTATGTTTGGTTACAGGCAAGGTCGGGGGTCCTTAATTTAGTCCTTCTTTTAGTCTGAGTGCATGTTATTCAGGAATTACAAGCACCGATGTATAACAGATAAATATGTAACAGTGAATTCTAATGGTGAGTAATGAAAAAACACTTTCTCTGTATTATTGTAAATTCAGAAAATGGCCCTATGACACTTTTATATATTAGATATTATCAGTATTTATTCCGTACGTTCACTCCTCATGATTTATATTTTAGTTCAGAGGTTGTACGTCTTAAATAAAAGGATTTAATGACCCAGAGTTATTGGTGGATATCCCATTAAATAAACTCTGGGTGCAGCAGCTCTCTCGTCTTTTCTGCTGCTCCTCCCAGACAAACCTACCGTACACCACGACATCAACATACAAGACTCCCTACATCTCCTCAGGAGTCACGATCGATGACCAGCTAACTTTCTCTGATCACGCTGCCCGGGCGTGCACTTCACAGCATCAGAAAACTCAGCCCTGATACAGGCTGTGGTCGACTCGAAGCCTCCCAGCCTGCACGGTGAAACCCTCTCACACGTCCACTGGCTACCTGCAGCAGCTCACATTCAATTCAAATGCTGACTACAAAGTAGTCTCCGGTTCTGCACCCACCTCTACTTGAACATCCTCATGCAGGCGTTCGTTGCTGTGTGTCTGCAGTCGGTGGCAGTATGTCTTGTACCTGAACACATCCAAGTGGACTCGTGTTGCATCATCATCATCACAAGAACAAAAATGTGTTTTTGAGGTGTTGAACAGAGTGTACTGTGAAAATGACGTGTCGCTGTTCTCCGCATGCAGCTGCCCGTCCTGATGCTGCCACTCTTTGTGTTCAGGTCTGATTATCCTCGAGTGACGGCACCTTGCACAGTAGCTTGATGCCATTTGTATGAGTTTGGATTTGGAGTGCTAAAAGGGGTTAAAAGTCAGGAAGAACCCCTTTAAGGAGCCTGTTATATTCACATACATTCATCACGTTGTTCTTTGTCTCCAGGTGTGGCGGGGCACCATCGCCAGGATGCGATACCGGCGGATGAAAGCGGCGCTCACCATCCTGCGGGCCTACCGGCGCTACAAGGTGAAGTCGTACATCCGCGACGTCAACAAGCGCTTCAAGAACGTCAAGTCCATGAAGGATTACGGGAAGCGCTTGAAGTGGCCCACGCCCCCTAAAGTCCTGCGCAAGTTCGAGGAAGCACTCCGGAGCATCTATAACAGGTATCCAAAAAGAACATACTTTTAATGAGACTGCTGAATATCTGCTGCCATGTCAAGAGTAACCTGAAGGTTCTCGCTTTTTCACATGCAGCCAACAAGCCGCTGTAAAATGTGTGAAAGTGGATTTAAATGTTTAACAGCGCACCGTCCGTTCAGTCTAATGTGAAACAGAGGAAGAGGATGAACCTCCAAATAAAATGGTTCGTTTGAAGAAAATCACTTTCCTAAATTGGCTGAACTAAAAATGGATCTGCCCCGCAGCCGCAGGAGAGAGCGCCTGGCCCCGAGTGTTATTTTACATCCAGACGAGTCCGTTTGAAGCAGCTTACACATGTTTCCTTCTGCCTTGGGCTCACACCAGGCATTGATTTTTTTTCTTCCTCCATCAAAGACTCATCACCGCCTTTCATCCCGACGTCTGTTTGTTTGCTCTTTTCTGTTGGAGGCCGGGCACGGTAAGAAAATAGCTTTCCTAGAGAATGATGTCGGCTGTCAGGATGGGTGAGTGAAAGGCCAACAAGTGCAGTACAGCTGGGGCCCGCTACCAGACTACCAGCGCCTTGTGCAGCAGCCTCGGTGGAGAAAGTCTGCTGTGCTCCACTCTCACTTTTCTCTTTGTATGTTTGTGTGGATGCGTTTACCTCCAGGTGGTGGGCTTGGACACTGATCAAAGGCCTCTCTCCAGAGGAGGCCCTGCAGGTGAGGGCCAAGGTAGCCAGCCTGGAGGCATTGAAGGGCCAGAGGGCCGACTTGGGTCTACAGAGGGCTTGGGAAGGAAACTACCTGGTGAGTAGGTGGGGATGGTGAGTGTGGGCGGGGGTGGAGCACAGTAATATGTGTGTTTATGTTTGAATGGAGAAAACAAGAATTAAAGATGAAGATAAATGCTTCAGCTTTTCTATTGTGCTTCATATTGAACGTGAATATTTGAAATGATTTAAATGATAATTCTGCCAATTTTAGACTCATTTGTTTGGTAAATTCTTGTGCAGCTGCTTGTGTTTAGACATTTTAACATTAGCTGGCTTATTGTGTCGAATGAAAAAGGATCTTTGGTCAGATTAATGTTCAGACATGACACATGCACAAAACTCATCACAGAAACGTTGTCGTCTCTCGTGCTGGCACCGTTGTGTCTCCGGTCAATAATAGTAATTACAGTATTCCTGACTGGGAGTGTGAGCTGCTTGGTTCGCTGTAGTTGAAGGAATAGTTTGACTTTCTTAGGACCGGTTACCAAGCAACCGGTGTGGACTCCAGGAAGACGATGCCCCCAGCCAAGAAATAGTCTGGCACGTAATCGTGGTTTTCACATTTTGTGTCTTTGTGTGGATTAAAAACAAACAAGATGCAACGTGTTAAATTAGTGCAGGTGATGAATGTTCCTTAAACGAAGCTGTTTTACAGGTGTTTTTTTGTTTTGTTTTTTGTGCTCCACAGAAGCGAGACAGCCCTGACACAGCGTCTTCGTTCACGCTGGTTTCCAGCGAGCTGCAGCGGAAAGACAAATTCATGAGAGTTCTGTTCTCGTGCAACGTGCGCAAGGTGAGTTTTTAAAGCATTTATCCAAAGCTAACCACATGCACACACGGTCACAACATGGATTTGTCTGCACAAACAAATAAACCCAACTGCTCCTGGTTTCTCCATCTGCCCGCAGGGTGTTTAGATGTGTGGGTGGGTGTGTGGGCGTGTGTGTGTGTGTGTACTTATCCTGTGGGGTGACTAATGAGGAGCTTTGTGTTTCCCAGATCAACCGTTTCCACAAGGCGGAGGATCGGGCTGTGCTCATCACTGACCGCCACCTGTACAAGATGGACCCCCTGAAGCAGTATAAACCCATGAAGAGCATCCCCCTCTACAACGTATGGCACTCTGTTCCTTTAATGGTCTCTGTCATTACAAACACGGGGTGGTAAACTGAGGGCGGCTCGTTACACGCAGGTGTAATTTCCAAAGAAGTTGGAAACATTGGCTCAGCAGAAATGCAGATCCATAAAGTACTGTTTCATGTGTAGCTGCTCCTGATTTGAATTGAATTACATGTTACACACGTGAGTAGCTTCACACTGAAGCACCATAAATCATATTACCTGCTGAAGCTGTATCTCATGTTATGTTCATATATGAACAAGAAAGATGAACACGAGGAGAGCAAACGCAGATTTTGATGGATGATGCTTCTTTGCCGCTATTAATCTTTTATAAACGAAGACACCGTCTCATCATGCGATACTTTAAACATTAAACAATCCTTTTATTACATAAGTAAGACTGCACGTCAAATTCAAGTGGTTATGGTGGAAAATATTGAAAATAACTCATTATTTCTGCTGTAATCATTTTTAAAACATCAACAAAAACAACATTATTTCTGCTGTAATCATTTTTAAAACATCAACAAAAACAATGAAATCCTTTTTAAAATCATTTCAAACTGATTATTACACGATAAGATAGAGAACATGAAACCTGATTTTAAGTTTTGTTTCAGCTCTGAAGAGCAATGATTGTTTTTAACGTTCTGCTCGTACTGTACGTTAGTTTTGATTTCTATAGACAGACTGCTGGCTAATGGAAGTTTTAAATAATTATTTTAGATAAGAAGTTTCTGGAATGCTGGTCGGAAAGTTTAAATATGATATATGATAGCATGTGCAGTATGGCAAGACCCAGATAGAAACGTCTTCAAGATAAGAGCTGAAATCATCAGCAGATTTATTTGATTCATTAATCGACAGGAAATTTATTGTCAGCTGTTTAGATGATCAACTGACCGTCGTTAAGATCATGAACTGAATATATTCTGTTAGAAAGACAAAAACAACAATTATTTGAGCAATTGGGAAATATTCCTAATAATTCTGTTATTTCCAGCCCACTGAGACCTCATACAGCAGTAAGACATCAGCTTTATGATCTTCCTGCACATACAGCACACTTTTATGTTCCCTCTGCAGATTGCTCTGTTTTAGTTGCTTCCAGGAGGTGACGGTGTTCTCTCTGATTTCCTAGCAGCCTGTAATCCTGTGGCAACATGTCAACATGCAACAAATCTCATTCGGCTCCACAATTGGTTGGTTTTAATTCACATTCACACTGTGATAGGCCCCTTAAGGCTGCTCCATGCACACAGCACACGAGGCTGTTTCCATGGCGAATGTGTCCTTTGTGTGTTTATTGACTTCATTTCATTTGATGAATTCCTTTTTTTTGTTTTTCCTCTTTTTGTTTCATTCGGTCTTCTCTCACAGATGTAGTTCATTTCTAATCAGAGGCTGCAGTTTTTGTTTTTACCCTGGTCAGTTTGGGGAAATATTCTCACTCACTCTTGCTGAGAGTTGGAAGATCAGAAGACTTCCTGGTGTCACTGTGAAGTTGATCAGATTTTGTTTCCAGCCTTCATCACCGTCTCCTGGCTGTAGCTTTATACAATATATATGACAGGAGAAAAAATCTTCTCATCAGACTCTCTGCAAGCCGACAGAATACTGTAAGCTCTCATATAAAAGCATTCAAGTATTCAAGTGATGGCTAGCCTGGTACAAAAGCTCATGGGTGGTTAGTTAAGTATGTAAAACGACAGGATTATGTCATAGTCTAACTCTTAACTCATGTCATATTCAAAGCTTACCATTAAATCTATGGGTAAATGACTTTTAATTTGAAAATCCAGTGGGAAATGTTAAGTTTTATTCACAGTCGTTTAACATTGATTGATATGCAAAGTGGCACGACTTAAATTCATTAATAAAAATAAAAGTATTTGTGTCAGAGAAGAGAAACTCAGCAGCAGACGGGAGAGAATATTGTTAAAGAAGCAGTTTGTTCTTCTTGTTCCTGGTTCTTTTTGCCATTAAGGTAAATAAAAACCTCTTAACTGACCTAAGGTAGGCCGAACAACACCTGGGTGCTCTAATAAGCTACCTGTAACCACACCCACCTATCATCAAAGCGTCCACGCTCTTAATCCTGCATAACTTTAAGCCTTAATATAATGTGAACAGGTGAGTTGTATATAAATTCACCCTCAGTACAGTTGTCATGAACGGGGAAATTAGCTACAGAGACCAAAACTGTTTTTTGTACCAGGCTGTAAACATGTTTATTTCTGCTGTGAAGTTGGACATTTGGACATGGGGACTTACGGAGACTGACTCACTTCTGGAGCCAGCCTCAAGTGGACGTTAGAGGAACTGCAGTTTTTAGCACTTGACTTCATTTCCCAGCCAGAAGATCTGACATAAACTAATTTCTCCAGTTGAGGGAGACAAATCTTATCAGGAAACTATTGATAATATTCCTGATTTAACCATCCCTCGTATCGTATAACTAATATTGTTTACGCAGTTTATTTGCTGACCTTGGAGCTGAGGCAGAAGTGAGATATGAAGCGAAGGTTTAATGCATTAATCTCGCCTGGTGAAATGAGTCAGATATGAGGCCGGTGTGCGGTGACAACTTTGACAAGACACCCCGATGCTCAATCTGACAAAGTGACAAGAAGGAATTAGAGAGCTCGGAGACGGACACCCAGAGTCTGCATCGCTGCATCTGGAAGTGAAATGGGGAGATGGAGACAGATGGTGGCAGAGAGAGAGAGCAGCATGAGTTAAGGAGATTTTTAGTTATTGTTCATCCGGAGAGAGTGACTCATACACACACACACACACACACACACACACACACACACACTGAGTTGATAGATGAGGCTCAGTCCCGTACACAAGGCATATGTGAAGCCATCAGTGATAGAGGACAGGGGGGCGCGTAGAACCATTTGCAGCTTTCACACATTGACAGTGACACAACAAGACAACAGAGCTCCACATACACATTACAACCAACTCGAGAGTTTGTAACCTGTTTCAACCGTTAAATAACATTCATGAGTCCAGTAATCTTCTAGATTTTGTTGTTTATTGCCAACAAATCCCACAAAAAGAAGCACAGGCTACGATTAATTGATCCTACCGACATCAAAGCCTGATGCATCTTCTTCCTCTGTGCCATAGAGATCCATCGTCGTCCATTAAAGACTCATGAAGGAGCCTCACTGTTCCTCTGGGTGACAGACACTCCATAAAGATGCTGTAAATACTCAGTAGAACACCAAATGTGTATTAATCCGCAGTTGAAAATAGTCCCTCAAACAAATCGGAGGATTTCCTCCTGTTTGAGTAACGCTTGCTAAAAGCTCTTTCAGTGTGTCCTAATACAACTAATAATATGAGCCTTCATTAGTCTGAATTAGTGAATATTTTCCAACGATACAGTGATATTAGTAATCTGGGAAATGAGAGTAAAGTATTTCACCAAGCTCTCACCAACCACTGAAAGTCTGTCCGATGCCTTCTCTCTTTTTCTCTCTGGTCTCAACACTAAAGTTCTACCTCCGGTTCTGCATTAATATTAATTTATGAGTTAAAATGGTAAGATCATAATCCTCTGGTCCTGAGCCTGGGACAAGGACAAGGACAAGGACAAATGCCAATAAATAATTAGTTAGTCACTAACTCTCTCTCCTGTATCTAACCCTCACCTCCGAGCTCGTTCATTCTCACTGGAGACAGGATAATTATGTTAATAGATCCAAATTATGAATTGCTCCTCATCTTAATATGTTCTGACTAATAACTGTGAGCGTGCGCCTGTGCAGAGAGAGGTCCATTCATCTTTTTTTTAGTCATCATCATTGCATCACTGATTGTAACCGCTGCCCTGCTGCATCCATAACACCATTGTAAATGTCAGGCTGAGTGGGTGAGTGAATTGGCTACGGTGGGAAAGGGAGAAGAAGTGTAGAAAGAAAGAAAGAGGGGTGAGGAGGCACAGATGGAGATGTAACTGCAGGCGTGACGTGGAGCGATCGATCGGAGAAGGTCGACCAGAGGGGAAGGCCGTTAGCTCGTTGTTGATTAGCACTGATAGGCTAACACCACAGCTTCCCCTTGGCTGCCCTACACGCTGTATTTACTGCTCCTGCTGCAGGGCAGCGTGAGGGGGGCCGGCCTGGTTGATGGATCGCTGGTACTACAGTGCAGAGCCAACGACTGTCTGGATTTATTCACCAATTAATGCCTGTGCAGCAAAACGCTGTATCTCCTGTTGAATAAAACAAATAAGAGGATGGTGAAATCTCCATCCTGCATCAGTGACTCATCTCACCACCATTCCTACTCCTGCCTCCTCCACCCATCCCCACCTCACCCCTCCCCGCTTACACAGAGCTGCCTTTCCCCCCTCGCTCCCCGCTGCCGCTTCTCTCTCTCTTCCCGTTGTTGTCATGCCAACTTCCCGGGAGACAGCGTTGTCATGGATACCGAGCGGCAGGGCAGATCAGCTGATGTCTGGTGTCGTTCAGGCATGTGCACAAATCGGTCTCGTGTATGTCGAGCGAGGTTTGTTTGTGTGATCCGAGCGGCTTCTCGTCCACCTCGCGGTGTTTTTCATTCCCCCGCTGATCCCTTCACTTCAGTCTGCAGTGTGACCCCCGGAGACTTATAATGGCGTTTTTTCCTAAATCAAGAATTCGTAGAACAAAAGAGGCGGTTGCTGTCTGTCAGGAAATGATGCAGATCTACTAACATGGAAAAGGTTTTGAAGCATAAATTATAATTGTGTTAATAAATTCATCTCAGAGGCGACTTGCAGAGGGTTAAGTTTATTCTCTGCCCTGTAAACATCAGTCTGGCTCACTGGTGTCCTCACAACAGGAATGGCTGCACAGCTCATTATATTATAATCATTTCTTCACAGAGCCTTTGCTTCCCCTTTCTATCTTCACAGGACTGCTGTGGGATGTGTTATATAACCAATAAGTTGTTCCCATAAGAATACGCTGCTGTTCAAATAAAGTCCTCATGACAACCACGGAGCAGAGCGGATCAGAGAGCTCTTGACAAAAAGCATTGTGGGTCCTGCCTGTACGCTGACAACTGCACATTGTACACGAGTTGGTGCTTTTACCAAAAATACACCCACCAGTGTTATTGTTTGGGGAGCGTGGCATTTACGAACGCAAACGAGACATCAGCAAAATATTCATCCCTCACAACAAGCGGCGCAATCCTCAGAGTCCTCGAGCTCAGCACTGTGATTTTTAAAATCACTAAAACAAACATATTCAGGTTTAAGTAAAAGAAAAATAAGAACTTCAGGGCATTTGGGTGCAAACTCACCACAAATATAAAGTATTCTGTCAGTGTGACTGCTGCTATGATCGACATCAACGACCCGCATGTAAAATAATTCGGAATATGCCGGTTTATTCCAAGTGGCAACCTCCACTGAAATTGACGCTTAAGTGCCAAAATCTGCAGTTCCTCTAACGTCCACTTGAGGCTGGCTCCAGCAGTGAGTCAGTCTCCATAAGTCCCCATGTCCAAATGTCCAACTTCACAGCAGAAATAAACATGTTTACAGCCTGGTACAAAAAACAGTTTTGGTCTCTGTAGCTAATTTCCCCGTTCATGACAACTGTACTGAGGGTGAATTTATATACAACTCACCTGTTCACATTATATTAAGGCTTAAAGTTATGCAGGATTAAGAGCGTGGACGCTTTGATTGACAGGTGGGTGGGTGGGTTACAGATGGCTCGCCTCAGGTCCACGGATGATTGACGTCTGTGCCAAGTTTTCGATTAGCCGGGAGCCAACACTGCGCTTACTTTGTAAATTTGTCATAGAGCTGATCTCACATCAAGATTTCGACACCAAATGGGATTGGTACTTGACCCATATTGACCCACAGAACTATTAACACTTTTATACATGTTCTTCACTGATGGACCCTGCTATGCATCTTCTGAATTCCCACCTTTCCCTTCCAGAAAAAAGCACATACAATCTTGCAGGTAGGCTTGATTGCAGCTAAGAGGATCATAGTCCAGTGTTGGAAACCTCTTCATGATAGTTCAAATGTTCACACGGAAATATGAGGAGCAGGAGTTCATTAAATATATCAAACTTAACAGCAGGATGCTCGGTCACAGAAAATGTTTAAATGTAGCAAACTGATGTATTTTTCTAGCAGGTTTGCATCATAATCAGGGCTGCATCTTTGCTGATTATTTTCTTTTCCCTGAAGTTCAAGATGAACCCAAAATATTCTCACATCAGACAAAGAAAAGCAGAAAGTCTTCACAATTAAGAAGCTGCAACGATCTAATGAGACAACCAAAATAATTGCGATTCATCAGGCACAGTCTAACACGAGCCTGATTGTTGTTCTCTCAGTGTGTGGGAGCGTTTAGTTATCAACACAAATTAACAAATAAGTTGGACCGCACTAATGAAATGTCTCCGCGGCTCGGCCAGACGAACGCTCCGACAGATGGCCGGGCAGATAAATGCCTCCAACAGATTTTACATTCGGGATAAAAGTGATTTGGTGAATCAACGACGAAAAATTAGACAAGGAAACAAATCCGAATGTATCATTACCCAGCTCATTAGAACACTGACTGTCGTTCCAATCAATTAAGCCTTTAATATAAATGTAAATGTAATCGGCTCCATGTAATTAACTGCGGGTGGGTCGTGAGACAGAGAGGCATGGCTTTAGGCTTTAATTCATGGTGATTACGTGAAGTGTTTGTTTCTCAAGTCAGGCGTCATTCTGGAGCGAAGTCAGCTCGCTGCTTGTTCAGCCGCCGGTTGCATCCTGCCCGGCGTCGCAGTCTGCTGAGTGGATATTAATGTACCTGACCGGCTGCCCTGTGGCTGTTTCCTCAACGCACGCCACCTCGCTCCAGCTCAGAAAGACAAATTAAGGGGGAAATAAATGGCTAAAAGCCAAAGAGGGAGAGTAACAAAGGAGAAAAAGGAAAGCTGGGCTAAAAAGGAGGAGTGATAACAGGATGAACGGGGAGAAAAGAGAAAGGAATGGAGAGTTAATGAGCTCTTTTTCCTCCTGAGACGTGTTCACCTGTGAAGATATTGGTTTCTTCCCGTTGTGTGTCCTTGTTGAGATAAACAACCCGACCACAGGAGCAGGATTCCCCTCTCGGCCCGGCTGCTCTCCGTCGGTCTGTCGTTCGGGGGCTCTGAGTGGAAAAATTCGATTGGGCCTTTGGGATGCCGATCAATAAATCTTTACTGCAAGTGCTGATTTAAGCTTGAGTGGGAGAAATCTCATACACCATTAGACACCAGATACTGGCCTCTTTTCGTGTTACATGTTTCCATCCACACATCTTAATGTTGATGTAGCATGCAGAATAAAACCCATCAGATCCTCTGTCTGACCATGAGGGGAAAGGAAGCAGCATAAACCAGAAGTACTCTGTGAAACACAGATATTTATTTAAACTATTTTTCTAATGACCAACAACACGGAGAAACAGCAGCCCTAATCTAGTGACTAGTAAACAAAATACCTCTTCACAATTTGCTGCAAAGGGTCGACTTAACGAACCAGTAATCAGTTTTCCAAAGAACGTTTAAAAGTAAAGAAAGGTTATTAAACATAAAAAGGTTCTTCAAAGCATTAAAAGTTCTCCAAAGAATCTTAAATGGCACAAAAATGTGCTTAAGGATGAAAAGGTTCTCCAGAGCTCTTATCAAGAAGCCTTATAAACGTCTTCAGGATCAAACTGCACATTTAAGAGTGACCTCAGAGAAAATCTTTTACTGCAACTCATGTAAAATGGGAGCAGAAACCAAAGTGTTATGTGGGTTATATCATTGTTGTTGAGTTTACTTGATTTCACACAGAAAATACAGAATTCACTGTAATTGTGACGATTAATTAAAGCAGCAGCAGCAGCGGCGGCGACGGTGAAGTGATGAGCTATTATGTTGTTTTTGCATCTTGAAACTCTGCAAATTAAACAGAGAGACTCTAAAATAATGTAACGTGGCCTTTATGAGAACTTTCTCAGCTGTCCTGCAGTCTGAGCTGCTCCACGGTCTGATTTAATATCAGTGAAGTTATATTTTAACTTGTTGAGACTGCAGACCGCAGAGGACATATTGTCCACATCCTGGAGCCATCTGTGGCTCCATATTTTTCCTGTTCATAGCAGATCTGCACAAAGTAACGCTTGCCTTTCTCTCTTTAAGTCTGCACATTAAACGACAACGATCCAGCAGAAATCTGGCAGGCTTGAACGGATATTCAGCGCTACAAGGAGCCGGCATGCACACACACAATGCAAGGACTCTGATGGGATTCAGCCATCATTAACTTTACTTACACCTTCTCCTGTGTGTGTGTGTGTGTGTGTGTGCATGTTTCTTCCTGCTGTGACACATCAGAGTGAAAAGAAAAGTGTTTTTACAGCAGCATGAGCTGATGGACGCTCCGGGGTCCAAACAATCGCCCACGACTGCAGAAGCACTTGATAGGACCGCGGAGGGTTAAGCTACACAGAGCCATTTGTGTTGTCCACTGAATTAGATGTCCTACTTTGTGAGAATAAACAACAATAACGCAGCAGTGCCTTTTTGTTAGCGAGGTTTAGAGCAGGAGATCTGCTGAGCGCACAAAATTCCTCTGCCCTCCTCTCTCTTTACTTCCCGGGGAAGTTAAACATGATGAATTATAGCTCGGCACAGCGACCCCGGTGAATTCACGTCTGCTGGGATGCCGCAGTACAAGTTCCCAGATATGCATCTCTGTGCCCGTTGTATTTGTGTTGATCCGCAGCACAGACGGTGACGTCAGGCGTGCCTCGCCACACATCCTCGTGCCTCCTCTGTGCATGTTTATCTGTGCTTAATCGTGTGTCCTCCGCTTTCCGTCCCAGGTGACAGGAGTGAGCGTGTCCCCCGGGAAGGACCAGCTGGTTGTGTTCCACACCAAGGACAGCAGGGATCTCATTGTGTGCCTGCAGGGCATGGTGCCTGCCAATGAGAGCCGCATCGGGGAGCTTGTTGGCACCTTACTCAGCCACTTCAAGAGGTGAGTGGTGGGGGGGGAACACAGAGCAACAAGTGCTATTCCTGATTTACCCACCTTGATATTTTCATCTGTTGAAAAGGCTCAAAAACACGAACTGCAGGTGACACCGAGGTGAACGTAGAGCCACATCGTGCACGACAAATCAAATCCAGTAGTGTCGGCCCAGATGTGCGGTATCGACCGACGTGACCTGTGGCAGGAGGATTATGAGGCAGATCGAGTGCACAGTCACAGCCGTCCTAACTTGAACCTTAATGCTCATTTAATCTGAGCTCTGAGCTCTCTCTCTCTTCATCTCCTCAGCAAGTTCTAGATTAAATGAAATCCCTGAATCCTGCAGTCGCTTTCTCTCTCCTTCCGATTCACTGAGGTTCACTTCAGGTCTGTCCCCTCTCATATTCCTCTTGACTACAATTTATGAAAAGTAGAAAATCCACTGAGGCACCTTTCCAGCATTTAGTATCTCGTATTCAGAGCATTGTGTGCAGAAAATCTGGTTTTATTCAGTTGATTAGTACAAGCTGTGAATACTGTATTGAAACGTGGATTCAAGGCAGCGTTCGTATCTTCTTTAAACTCACGAGGTTAGTCTGCTTGACTCACAATCAAACACCCACCCACTTCCTTTAACACCACCCTGAACTTCAGTCCACTCTTCTTCTTCTTTTAATCGAGCTTTAAAAGAACGGCTGAACTGACCCTGAAGATTATTTTTTCAGCCTTTTCAAGCTTTATTTGATAGAGACAGCTGAAGAGTGACAGGACCCTGGGCTCCTGCAGCAAGGACCGAGCCTTCACACATGAGGCGGCTGCTCTACCAACTGAGCTAAACGCCGCCCTAGACCCTGAAGTTTCTGAAGAGAAAAAAAAAGGTTATTCTGTTACATAATGAAAGAAGACGCTGTCACATGCTGGCCAATGTTAACGAGCGGTGGTTCTCTATCATTAAAGGAAGCTTACACATTGTTTCATCTTCAAACTACCTACCAGAAGGTATTTTTTAAAGCAGCTCCAGCTAAAAGTGTAAATAAAGTGATTTAATTCATCCACAGTCATATTTTTTAATCTCAGGAGAAGGTGACTGTCACATTAGGTAACGGACAAAGAAAGAAAGAAAAGGATTAGACAAAACGCTGCTGAAATGTCTCCACAACGTTAAACATCAGGAGGCTTATTGAAGCTATAATCCCAACTGATGTATTGTAGAGTCCTTCATTGTCGCGTTTGAAGCTACAGGAAAATGTTCTCGTACTAACCGGACCTTTTGTCCCCGCTGAAACCCGGCACTCTTTATTTGGCTCATTGAATCCAGCTGATAAGCTAATGATTAGATCTACCATGACCTGGTGATTGTGTCCAAGCCATTGTACGCGGGAAATGTAAACAAGCAAACACACGACCTGTAGCTGTGGGTCGTGTTTGCACCCAGCAGCGATGACCGTCGATGAATACTTATTATAGAGTCTGTAGTTATAGCAAACTCCTCTGTAGACACCGCGGCACTCCTCCACCTCGCTGCCGCCACAGTTACATCGTCATTCTTCGGCTCATGGTGGCACCAGAAGCAAAGTCAGGGCATCCATGGAGTCGTTACAATCCATCATCTGGGACCATGAACAGAATAATATCTTGTCAGTCCATCCAGACCTGTGCTGCTGCTAACACGGCTAAAAGATTTAGTAGAAACATGTTACATGTTCAGTGTCCCTCCTCAAGTCTCCAGAAAGAAAACATGAAACACAAATCTACACAAAATGTTCTTAAAAATGTAGAAGAAGCATCACAGTTCTGCCCATGTTTGTCTGCAGTCTGTGGATTCTTTGCAGAAGAAAACTCGTTAATACAAGTCAAGTAATGGATCTTCTAATAAAGTACATTCAGTAATCGAGCTGTGGAAGATTTCTGGGTAAAAAACAGGAAGTGATGTATGTTCATGTTTGACCTCTTCACATCATTTCAGCTCTGCCGTGATCATTGTTCTGAAGATGTTTTTACATTGTCGCTCGTCTCACTGATTATGAAAGCACGTGTATCGATTTGTGTCTTCATGTTTGTCTTTCTTTGTGTGTGTGCATGTAGACAGATGTACGTGTGTGTGTGTGTGTGTGTGTGTGTAGCTCTGCCTGTGTGTATCGGCTCGATCGCTGCCGTTCGCGATGCTCATTCCTCTGTAGGCGCTGGGCTGAGAAAGGCCTCCGCTGGGCCTCGTGTAATGACTCTCCATGTGCTCCGCATGCCGGCTCATCCATCACTGTGGAGCACTGACAGAACAAAGAGCACACCGGCATGCACACATTTAGGTTTTTCTGCATTAACGTGCACATGTGTGACTCCGTGTGGAGGGATTCACGTGACTGCACATCTGTGTATGTTTGTGTCCCACCGCTGCAGCTCCCTGTAGATGTGACTTTAACCTTTATCTCTCCTTCAGCATGCCGCACAGTGCACAACATGCACAATAGCGAGCGGGGAGCGGGGCAGCTTAGAGCGGCCACAAAGCAACACTTTATCCTCCTGCAAGTGACAGCGAGGCCAAAGCGGACTGACACCGCTGGGAATAAACCGTCTTCTTGTCGTAGCGCGTGTCTGGATACTTGAGTTTCCGTCTTTTGTTTCTGACACTTTCCAAATCTGCTTGGCAGTAATCTGTTTCTTTTTTTTATGTTATTATGAATTTAGATTCTGCTGAGGGCTGGAGGGGCGTTTGTTTTGAGATAGTGTCACGGCCGGCGTGTTCCGGACTGCAGAAACTTATCAATACCAAACCAGTGTGCCTCAGAGTGAAGTGATTCAGATTTCTGCGACGCACACTCAAGAAGATAACCCTCTTATCGGCCATGACGCACCACTTGTCTGGAGAAATTCAGAAATACTTCATTCTTAGTTTGCATAAAAGGGAAAGAGGAGGGGGGGATTAGATTCCCATGCTTCCTCCGTCTCTACCTCCATCCTTCCTTTTCCCCTTCATCTCTTTTTTTTTGGCTTTCTATTTTTAACTCCATCCCCTTTGTACCATCTCTCTCTCTCTCTCTCTCTCTCTCTGTCTCCCTCTCTCTTTCTCTCTCCCTCTCTCTTGCCCAATCTTTCCCTTTTTTTCTCCCCTGGCTCCCGTTGTCTTCATTTCTGGAGAGGAGGCAATAAAATATTTAAAGCCGTGCTGCTGTTGAGGCCTATATTTAGATGAGACGGAGCCTCTCTCTCTCTCTCTCTCCCCCCATGTCTTTCTTTCTGTCTGTCTAGTGTGTGTGTGTGTGTCTGTGTGTGTGTGTGTTTGTTGACATGCGCCCCACGCAACAGCGACTGCAGCACTCCCACCGTCCGCTGCCAGGGTAGCAGAGCAGACACTCTGCATCTGTCACACACAAACTCTACAAAATCAATGAGACATTCAGGCGCTCCAGAAAGACCTTCGTACTCGCTCCCTCCTCTCCTATTGATCCTCTCTGCTCAGAGAATTCAAGCCAGTTTGAAATTTATTGGAGACGGACGTTTATCACCGATTTAAACGGGTTTTATAGTTTTATCACGTCATGTTCACGTCTGTGTGTTTGTTTTTTTGCAGTCGTGCTGTTAATCAAACTCGACTGTTGGCTGAGTGTGTGCACTCACTCTGAAGTTAAGTTACTTTCACACAGTTCCAATAGAAGTGGAGACCACAAGTTGATCAAGTCTTTTTAGCAATTTGTTGCCACGGCGTCCACCACAGAATCATGAGACTAAGAGTTTTTCATTCACTAATTATTCATAATCGCTTCCACTTTGTTGTTTCATCGCTGTTAAGCTGCAGAATTCTAGAAAATCGATGATTTTCCTGTCAAACGTGTGCAGGAAGTGTCGTCCTTCACCTGATACTGAGAGAGTTAACAGAACAAAAACGCAGCCGGTTATATAATCTTGAGGAGATTTCATGGACTTTTTATTAAACTCAGAGGAGGGAGGGGGGATGATATGCAGCCGGGGTCACTGCAGTAACTATAACCTTCATACATGACGAGGCTGCTCAGGATAAAGATATCTTCTGGTTTCTTTGCTGCTTTATGACAGTAAAGTGAATATCTTTGGTTTGTGGACAAAACTAGACATGTTAGGGCGTCACGTTGGAGGTTTTGGAAACAGTGGTTAACATTTTTCACCCTTTTATGAACCAGCAACATCCAAACATAGTGGTTACTTGAAGCTCTAGTTATTAGCAAGACTTCTCCAAGAAAACATGAATGTTTCCCATCATCTCTCCTGAGAATCAAAGCGAAGAGTTTTGCTTTTCTTTCTCTCGTCCTTCCATTCTTTGTCTCTCTTTCCTTTGAATGATTGGAACTGGTTCATGTAGACCAGTGTGTGTGTTTACTCGTGTTTGGTCCTGAGCTACAACAATAAATACAGATTTATTTCACAATAAAAGCACAGAGAAAACATGGCGCTTTACGCTCTTCTCTTGTAAAAGATGTTAAATAATAAACGCAGCACCTCCAAAAGTTTCAGACCACGTAAAGAAACATTTATCAGGATGGAGATGCAGCAAGACATCTAACCCCAGACCTCGTCCTGGACTTGAAGCATTTTACTTTTTATTTTCATTTCTTCTCGTTCAGTTGTTCCGCAGTTTTATTTCTCCGTCAGTGTTTTATCACACACTTCCTCTCTGCTTCACACTTTTACCCACTGACATCTGTAAATGTAAAAATAGCTTCATGTTGAATAATTCATCCACGTCTTGAATTCTCACAGATGATGAGCTGCAGTTTAAAGATTTGGCTCCATCAAAGGCGACATGAGATCACACTCATGCACAAATGTTCCTGGGATGTTCTGACAGGTCGGCGTGTTCGGATCATGTCAGTGTGTCGCTCACCTCTCGCTGCTCTCTTTCTGTTCGTGTCAGTCGACCTGATGACAAAGCCGCCCCGTGACCGGCGCTTGTGAATCCCCGGTTCATGTAATCTCCTCTGTCTTCCTGTCCTCGTAGTCGTGTGTGTGTGTTGTGTAAGCAGCTGGAATTGGTTTCTTAGAAAAGCACTGTGGATTGTTTCTGTAGCAACAGCTTCGTTTTGGCTCCACCGACTGCTACCAGCGCCGTCAGTGTCCACAGCGACTAATGAAAAACCCCTGTGTGGGAGATTGATCGTGTGTGTGTGTCACTGACAGGACTTTATTAACCCGGCCTGCTGTTGTCTGTGCGGAGTGATGGTTTCAGAGCTGAAATGATTCATTGATTGTTTGAAATGTTTCCACAGGGTGAGGTATCGATTAACAAAAAAAGCTGCATTTGTTCGACTTTAAATAATCATTTTGCGACCCCCTTACATGATCTCGTGACCCCGTGGAGGGTCCCAACACCCAGTTTGGGAACCCCAGGATGAAGCCATAATTAAATGAAGTGATATTTATCGTAAGGCCTTCAGCCCTCCCTTCCTCTCCCACAGTAAACGGACAGATGTTTATAGAGTCACCTCCCTCACACAGCGTCTGTCTTCAAGCATCCATTCATACTTTTCTCCATCTTACTCTCCTCTAACCCTTTGTCCTTCCCTGTCTCCCTCCCACTCGCTCTCATTCTTCCTCTCTCCGTCTCCTTCACCCCTCCCTCCCTCCGTACAGTGTGAGTCAGCAGTAGCGCTCGACAGCCCTTCATTGATCCGTCAAAGTGATGTGGTCATATTCTGTTTCTGCCCCCGTTCCGGCCTCCACTTTCCCCCTGAAAGACCTGAACATTTAGCCGCCCACTGTCGCCGGCTTCTGTCACCGCTGAAAGGTTTGGAGGGAGTGCTGAGCTGGGATGTTTCAGAAGAGTTAGTGAGAGTGTGTGTGAGGAGGAGACTGCAAACAAAGCAAAATGAATCATGTGCAGAAGGTGTTGAGTGTGAAAAAGAGGCACACTTGTATCAAATCGGATTTAGTTATGGTTTATTTCACCTATCAGGAGCCAAATTAGTCTGCAGGTTGGTGTGAGTCACATCGACCACGTGAGATCTGAATATTCTGAATATTCTGATGCTTTAATTTGTTCCTCCAGCCGCGTCAGTGAAGCCTCAGTTGATTTACATTTGTTTCAATGTCAAGTGAAAATTGTTCCGACTGTGAGGTCGACAAAATGAAGCTTTAATTTGCTGAGCTACAACGCTAATTATCATTAGCGGGAAGCGACGTGCAAAACATGTCAGGCCAAAATAACCTCGTCTGGTTAAAGTGCTCCACGCAAGCTGATCAAGTCTCAGAAGTCAGATTTAGTAGCTGCAGCTTTTATTTCCCAGCCTGAAACAAATTTAATCAACATTTATGTCAATTTAAATATCAGATTGGAGTAACAGCAGATGCATAAAAAGTAAAGGATCAAATTTAACAGTAATATTTAATTATTCTGTTGAATTACTGGCAGATTATGACAACTGTAACATCTAAATAATAAATAATCTTTATTGTACAATCAGCTGATTCTTGTTTCCGTCCATTGCATGCTAGACATTATTGTGTCTGAGTCATTTCTTCCTGAAGCCGAGAAAAACTGCAAGATCACATGTAAAGACATGTAAACAAACCGGGTGCTGACTGCCAGAGACGATGATGTTCCAGATGTTGCACATTGCTTCTCTGGCTGTCATCCAAAATGTATTCCCTGTATTCTGTTCAGAAGTCGATGGATGTCTGAAATTATGGACTCATTGTCCTCTGACACCAATTCAGACGCCTCGACTCAGAGCGTCTGCTGATCCTAAAAATCTGTTTGTCTCACTGCGTGGAGCTATTTTACATGAGGGAGCATGAAAACTGAGCATGTATCGATTATAAAGAGCGGACCATCTTCTTAAAAAGGTGAGTATCAGTCACAGAAAACACAGCTGCTGCTATCTGGAGCTGGCACCAACATCGTTTATAATGGCACGATTAAGAGAGAGAGAGAGAGACGAGTGAGAGAGAAAGCCAAGCCGCCTTTGTCTTCCTCACCAAGGTCACCCTTTCTGCTGAATCAAATATTTCAGATTGATAGAAGTGGGCTTCTCTCTTCTCCTCTTTCCCTCCATCCCTCATTCTCTATTTCCTCGTTCTCCATTAATCACCCGCCCCGATGCTGCTCCTCCCCCTCCCCCTCTTGTTTTTCACTTCACATTCCTCTTCTCATCCTCCCTCCCTCTCTCTCCCTCTCTCCCTCTCTCTCTCTCTCTCCCTCCTTTCTGGGGCGCTGCGGATGCAGTTCCCATGGCAACCATCAGATCCATGTTTGTCTGATATGTATGGGGATCCGTTAATAACCCCGCCCGGCCCGGAGATAATAACGGCACCACATCTCGTCCCAGAATCACAGACAGAGGGATAGAAACACACACAAGAATAAAGATTAAGAAACACAGAGAGGCGAGAGAGGAGGACAGAAAGATGGAGGACAAAAGGAGGTGGAGAGGAAACCAGCACAAGCTTTTATTTTAGCTTCACCCTGCAGACAATTAGGGCAGGTCCTCAGCCCTGGAAGCTTCTTTCCTCCGACTGAAATCAAACATGTTAGACGGTTTTATTCTTTTCACACTTACAGGCTTCATATTTTTGGTCTTTGCAGAAAAGCTGCATTGTTTAGTGTCCAGGTGCTGTTTTTTTTTCTCTCTCTCTCTTTGTGCAGAACTTTGTGCAGCCTTCTGTTTAGTCACCAAAGGCTCTTCAAGGATAATCTATCTGCATCGTCGTTATATAACTCCCAATTTGCAAAGTCAAATTGCAAGTTCACAAATTCTCTCACACACACACACACACATAAAAGAGACTCGAGCACACACTCTCAGTCATTGTTATGTGGGCCAGCGGGGAGTCCTGCTCGTCTCATTGGCACTGCGCTGCAGCCTGAGGGGAGCTGGAGGAGCTGGAGGAGGAGGAGGAGGAGGAGGACTGACCGCCGGCTGGGTGGAGTGATGGATGGCGAGTGGCCAGGCCAGAGTGTGTGTGTGTTTGTGTGTTTGTGTGTGCTGACTGTGTGGATACATAGTTAATATCTGAAGGTGTGAAAATGCACAGCGTGCGTATGAATGAAAAGAAGCGTGAATGTGCGTCTCAGTCTGACCTACTTTCCCTCTGCAGATAAACAACCTTTGTGTTCTCTCACACTCAGGAACAAACACACTTCGCAGAGTCTGTCACAGACGTTTTGACCCTGCTTATATCACCATGATGTGTTTTTAGAAGTGGCATGAGCACAGGCTTAAAATAACAGATGACAGGCTCAGATTTAAAGCTTGTGCTCTCTGTGCTGTGAATGGTTTGTTCCTCAAATCACACATATTCGGGTCTGGCAGCTCGCACACATCACCTGTGTGATCTGTTGCGTCATCTTCCTCTAAAGATCCTCCAGCTCTGCAGTAATCCCGTGAAATGTCACGATACGTGTGAACAAAACTGCACACTCGTAATCATCTCTGACCCTTTGACACGTTCGGCGCTGCGTTCTGAAGGGAGGAGATGGAACAGACGTTCACACTTCGTCAGGGTCAGTGCGGCCTCTGAAGTTTAATTGCGGCCTCGGTTGTTATTTGGAATGCTGGCACTTTATTAACGAGGATCGGGATGATTTCATCTTGTTGGTATCGAACAAATCCCAGCTCTGAACCTTTAAACGCAAAATGCATTTTAAACGCGGTCCCAGCCGTCGATTGCGTAATTAGTTTCTGTCTTAGTAAATCAGACACTAATTACAAACAGATTGCGAGCGCAAATGAAATGAAAGGCACGGCGCAGATCTGCCTCACGCCTCGTGCCGTAAATGAGAGCGTCGACGTTGACTTTTATTTCTTCAAACGATAAGTCAATGAATGGATTAGTTAATCACCAGAAAATGAATTTGCAAAGTGTTGAAGTCACTTTTTCAAACAAAAATGTCAAAAGTTTTCTGATTTCAGCTTCTCACACGTGGAAATTTGCTCGTTTTCTTTGTCTCATTTGACACTGAAGTGAATATGTTAGGTCATAAACTGTCAAAGAGACTGTGATGGAGGTTTTTCACCCTTTGATTCGACAAAACAAGACAATTATTAGCAGATGATTGTGAAAATCTTATTTTAAGCCCTAAACTGGAACGTTGGATTCCTGTCCAGCTTATCACTGTTACTGTGTAACCACCAGATTTTGAATGAACATAGATCCTCATGGTGTGGTTACTGTAAATGTTGGTGCTGAGAGAGGAGGCCAAGATGTGTAAATCTTTTTGGCCAAATCCCAGATGTCTTGATTTTAAGGTCAAACATTACAATGAAGAGCTGCAGTGCTGCAGAGACACACTCGTCTACAAATGTAAGAAACACAAACAAACGTCGCCTCGTTCCACGAACTGTAAAATCATATCACACTCGTTATAAACCGAATAATCCCGTCTGTGATTGTTTAGATCTTCTGTTCAGTCCAGCAGACATCGGGGGGGTAAATGCTTTGATCGTCTGTGAACATGAGTTTTTCTGTTATCCTCTCACAGATTAGTCATTTATATCCTCAGATTAATAATCATGAGGATCTGCTGCTGTTTTATTTAATCGGCTCATGGACACTCACCAGCAGAGGAGCTGCTCCTGCGTTCCCGCGGGAGCTTCCCTCGTGCTCGTATATAACGTATGCACACACCGTCGTCTTCGTGTCACTCTGGATGAATGCATCAGTTAAGTGCTGTACAGTTAAGATGATACAGTAGGAGACGTGACATTTTATAGACTCCACCTCTTCAGTGACCTCCACGTTTACCCCGTAATCCTCTCCCCACCCCCCCAAACACACATGTTCCACCCAGCAACAGCACCATACCATCTCCCACTGTCAGGCCAATTATGATTAGCCTCACCACATGCTCTCCTCCCTCCCTCCCTCTGCTTCCTTACACCTCCTCTTTTCCTTCCCTCCCTCCCTTGATCGGGTTTTTTCTATTCTTCCTTCCACCTCGCAGTCGTTCTCCTGTCCCCACTTCCTTTCTTCATTTCCCCGCTGCCATTAATCTCCCCACCTGAAGTCTTTTCATCCCTTTACTCCACACACTTTAATCTCCTTCACATCACTCATTCATTACACCTCCATCTCTCCTTTGTTCCACCTCGCCCTCTTTTTTTTGTTCTCGCTCTGTCCTTCCATGTCATCTATTCATTTCTGCTTTTTTTTTGTCCTACCTTATGTAACGTCCAGCCCCGAGCAAATCAACTTTACTGACCCGGGGCTGCAAACACAAAGAAAACAGCAGCTTTGATCCAACAAATCGTGAAATGTCTACGTCAGACGAAGCACAAAGGAGTTCTGAAGCCATCACAGATTGACTTTACAAGGAAGACTAGAAGGTCATGTTAAAAAATATGATGAATGTTCAAAAATAAAAGAGAGGAATGTCTCCATTTATTAGTCACACAAAGACGTGTATTCCCAGAATAAATAGAGTGAGTAGTTCAAGGTACAAACACCTTTACTCCAGCAGAACTGAGAACATCCACAAGGACGTGTACGAGGCCGATTCACTGACGACAAAAACATATTTAATAAGTGCTGCACTGGGACTTAAAAACAGTTCCCCTTGTGTGCTCAGCAACAGTGATATTTCTGGCATGTTTGTCATTGATTGTTATTCGGTCTGAGAGTTTGAGGACACCTCCCCTGAAGAGACCATGTTTTAAAGGTTTCAGCTGGAAGTCAAAGACATCGCCATGAAACGTCACCTACATTATAAACAACCTTATTAAAACTGCAGTAAGTTGCCAGAACATCAATCTATTTTCAATCTGCCTACTTATCTATGAATCAAACGTTGTATAAATCAGGATATGAATGATATACGAACAAAGCCCTCTGTAAAAACCTTCAGGATATAGACCGGAGTCAAACTGGAAGGTTTGGTGTGTTCAGGTGCAGCTGAAGTGATGTAACGTGTTTATTCTTGACATTTTGAGACACTACAGGTGAACAGGACAAAGTTTAAACTCATAGATAATTATCTTTGAAGTTCTCCGGCTAACCTTTGGTGAAATCAACAGACGCAAATAGATTCAATATTGTAAAAATGAACGGCTGAATCTGTTTGTTTTCTTCTGCTAATTCAGAAGAAGAAAATTAACTTTATTGGTCTCTCAATGGGATCATTCATTTACTCAAGTTTTACGTATATAGCCCTGAAATACAACCACACACACACATGTGGAGAGATGGTGGAGTGATGGGCAGCAGTTGCTGAGGGAGGTGAACTGGTCCACCAGTCCACCCTCCATACTTTGGTCCATTAAGGACTTGAAGTAGCCACTAGTCAGTGTGTATAATCTATCGTCATTAATCTTTGAGACGTGGTGAAGCCTCTGCATCCTGCAGGTGGAGCCGTGGTGGTGGAGCCGTGAGAGCTCAGCCAGGAGACGCTCCGCCCTCGTGGTGACTCATGCCGGACACTCGAACGTCCCCACGACTGAACAGAAAACGGCAAAATGTCAGGAGATGAGAACAGATGAAGCTTTGATTGATGTATCGATTGCCTTTAATGAACAGAATTGGAGAAGTGAGCGGTCTCCCTTCAGTAATGAGCAACTAATTGAGGCTGCCTGTCTCTCTCTTCTCTTTTGACTCGCTGTGTGCCAGCTTATTGATTTACCTAATGTGTTTTTAAGCCAACTCCCTTCATCCCCACGATGGTGGAGAGTCCCTCGGAAAGGCCGAAACAGCTGATGGGTGAGTCAGATTCAGCTCACTGGAGAACAATGACAGAGTTGACCTCCTACACATAAACACACACTTGTTTAACCCTCCTGCTGTGTGGCTATTATGGCTCTGCGCTGTGAGATAGCCTCCACCATCTGTGGAGCAACTACGGTATTCCCCGGAGACGGAGGCAGTTGCTTTGTGCATTTCCGGTTCTGTTTCATCTCCCACTGATCTCTTGAACACAGAGGTGTGGAGGTGAGAAGTGTGTCCTTTTGTTTGAGCACGCAACTCCTTCAAGCAGCTTGCACGAGTCGCTGTTATTGATGAGCGCCGTTCACCCGCTGTCCTGTGGGAGTGGGCAGAGTTTATCTCCAGATGCTATGTGGACAACCTACCCGTGGTGTCGTTAACTCCATCTTCTGTTCTCCCCTGGGGGTATCACGAGGAGTTACGGGCTCTGGAGGTTTGTCTTGGCCGCGAGCTGGTCCGTATGTAAAGAACAGCTTTAAAACGTCACACTGATTCAAAGAACTATAGCAGTATATTATTTTATCACGTTTCTGTCAAGCTCAGCTACAGGACGTCTCGTGTTGTAATGATTTTGATCTGGCTAGCACGTGAATTGGTTTTAGAAGCTGTGAAAGTGAAAGAAACTTGACTTTTCTGGCTGTCTGCTGTGAAAGACTCACAGAAAAATGTTTTACCTCGCTGATTAACCTTCAGCGGAGAAGTTGAGCTGAGGATGCAACTTTGCAACTGAATCTAAACTCTGTTTGTTTGTCATGAAGCAGCTTCTAAATCTGAGTCTGACTCACAATTTATGCTGCAAAACAGAAACAAGAAGAATTTGGTTTGTGTCCGATGATTTGAGAGAGAGAGAGAAACCAAGCAGTGGTCGAGAGACCTAGACAGTGAATGAGAGTGAGGGAGCGCCCACATCAAGAAAGCTGGTTAATCAGTGAAATAAAAAGTTATTTCTGATTGTTTCACAGCGGTTACATCCAGAACAAACAGACAGAGTGTGGAGTCACTGCTGCATCACTTTTAACCATCCACAAAATCACTAAAATGTTGCTTTAAATCTATTAAAAATATCCAAACACTCACACATCCACCTCCTGATTAAAATCAGACAGTGAGACAAACTGCTCGTTACAGATAACACAGCAGCAACCGAACTGGAGAAAAAAGTATAAAATATTTATAATTTCAGACTCGACTATGACAAAAGAGATTTTACTCAGGACACCTCAGGGGGCCCTCGGGGGCCTTGATCGTCAGCACCTCTGCTCCCCCACTGCAGCGCCCGAGAACTCGCTTACTGTGCACAAAGAGGCAAAAAATACTAGTTAAGCATATTAACAAGCAGAGCTGGTTTACTGTTCATGTACGATCCAGCCTCATGGAGCCTCATGGGAGTTTGAGTTCTCACAATATTGTGAATTCAAATGCGTCTCATGGGACGGCGTCTCTGATGTGAGAGTTTGAAGAGCGTATGTTTACGGTGTCATGCAGACCGCAGTCTGAGGCCTGCAGCATCAGCAGCTCCATCTTTGATGTGAGCTCCACCTCTCTAAAGATTGACCCCCTCTTCTCCCTGCACGCTTTAATCAATACCATTGTTGCTATAAGAGCAGTTTTCAAATGACCTACTTCACTAATCTCTCACGTTATGAGCGCGGAGAGGAGAAGATGGCTGAGATATCCGTGCCCGTACCTGCTGCGCTCTCACAGCTCAGTGAATCCTGAGCAGAGGCCGCCTCGTGATATCATTCGATGCACTGCTGGAGTGAAGGTTGCAGGTTTTCAGCGCTGCATTTGATCTGGTCTTTGCCTCTAAACATTTTATCCTCTGCAGACGTCTCGTCACAGTCTCCAAGAGGCATTTCAGTGCTTCATTTTTGGTCAATTATTTATATGAAAGTCAAAAGTGAAGAGAAGAAAGAGGGCAACTCTGTTTCTCACTTGGACTTTTACTGATCGTCTGCTCTCTTGTGATGTCCCTCCAGCTTCTTTTAATACTCAGCTAAAGCATCAACGCACAAACCATCGAGTTCTTCCTCTCCCTCTGCATTTTCTCTATTATTCATACTCCACATCTGCAGTCGCAGCGCCAGCGAAAGCGTATGACTTTGGCACGGTGATGCTAATTAAAGAACTGCACGCTTTGAAGCAGCCCAAACTGGAGCCTCTTTAAACTGGGGCACATAGAGGAGTTAGTTTGATCCGTCCAGACCGGCCTCATATCAGATTCTCTCTCTGCAATGATCCACAACAAAAACAACAACAACAAAAGCCCGTTCACGTTTAGTTTCAGTCTGTTTTCAGTCTTCGTCCTGTATCTTTCTCCCCTCCGATGTAGAACAGGGGAGCACGTGAGGCGTGTGATGCAGCCATGTGAGACAGAACCAGGGTGTGACAGTGAGAGGAAGAGACGCTGTGTCAGGTCTGGTGTTAAATACATATCCATGGATAGAAGCGGGCGGCTGCAAACGAAGTGAGAAAATACAGAAAGGTGTTTAAACGTGAAGATTTCATGATGTGATGAAAGTCACGTGATCAACAGACGCAGCCAAGACCTCCTGTCCAAAACCATCGATCACCTCATACCCAGACTTAACTATACACGTTTACTTAAGTACAAATTATGGTACTTGTACTTTTCTTGGGTATTTCCATTTGAAGCTGCTTCACTGTTTTCTTCCACTGGCGTCTAGACGAGGCTTGTGATGCCACGTCAAGCAGCTGATCGACAGTCACACAAACTTCTGGAGAATCTTTTTCAAAATAAAAGACCCCGTGCAGATAAAAAGGAAACTACTCAACTACACAGTGTCGAAGGAATCATCAGAGTCCGCTTCAGATGTCTGCTGTGAGTTTATTGAAGCATGCCAGCGTACTGGTGACACAGAGCGAGCTGACCAAGAACACGTGAAATGGAGCGGCAGGAACAAAAGGAAAGGAAAAGGTACTGTAGGGAAGGTAACGAGGGCGTTAAGGTGTAGTCCAGCAAACAAAAGGACAGGAGGCAGGAAGGACACATATATATTTGGCAAGTTACAAGATCGAGGTCTAAACAGTCCTGTAGAGGCTGGAAGGTGTTTCTGTTGTCACTTGATTAGAGTCTGCACTGCCCTCGATATTCGGCTCCAAGGGACCAAACCAGTACAGGCTGAAGTCTGAACCTTGACATGGATTTATTTAGCAAGTCTCCACTATGCTAAATGTGTGTTTTCTTTATTAATAGCCTGCGTACCGATGGGACAAGCTCTTATACTGTGGATATATCTGGAGACGTGTCCGACGAGCTGGTTCAGCTCGTTACTTTGCAGAGTTACATTGTTCTAGATTAAAAAATCTGAAATCAGCTGCAGCTTGACAGATTTCTCATCAGTGAGGATGCATTACTAATTATAACACAGTAATTCCAGTATTTACAGTCATTCTGTCTGCCAGTATTTAGATTAGCCAGGAGGCGGGCGAGGCAGGACAGATGGAGCCTCATGGGAGTTTGAGTTCCAACACGGTGGCGGCCAATCAGTGGCTCAGAAACCTGTGGGTGACATCATCATCATCATCATCACGCATACGCTGTCCACAGTGAAAACAATAACAAGGTTACCTGTATGAATATGATCTGCAGCTTACTAATGATCCATGCGTGTGTCAGTCATAAAGGTGGGTGTGTGTGTGTGTGTGTGTGTGTGTGTGTGTGTGTGTGTGTGTGTGTGTGTGTGTGTGTGTGTGTGTGTGCGCGCTTCCTCCTCACTCCGTGCATTTCTTTTTTTGATCTCAGTGTGGTCTCTCACACTGAAATATTGATGTGAGGAGACTGTCGGGTTTTTTTAAAGGAAAGTGGCATCACATGGTTTGTGTGTGTGTGTGTGTGTGTGTGTGTGTGTGTGTGTGTGTGTGTGTGTGTGTGTGTGTGTTGCAGCTTGGCTTCACCTGCTGCTCCTGTCTGCATCGATCTGCTGCGATACAGGTGTCTGTGTTTTCTTCGTCCATTCCTTCAGACTGGAAGACAGATCCGTCGTGCTCCTGCATCATTTGAACAGAATCTGGACTCTTCATATTTTCTCACTCTGTCTGTCTTCAGAATCAATATTATTAGGTTAAGATAAGAAATGACATCTCTAATCGTCGGACACTTTGTAGCACAAGTTCAATCCACGATGTGACCTGATGCTCTCTGAACTCATAATTCAAAATGCTGCAGATTTTATTTTCGGTGTCTCGAGCTGGAGTTGAGCTGCTGCTTTTCACACTAAAACGGCTCCGTCATCACTTAGGAGTGAGGAAAGATCCAACTTTGATCATCTCCTCAAAGTCCTGAATCTTTAGAGTGCTCCTCCTCCTCCTCCTCCTCCTAGTCCTCCTCCTCCTCCTCCCCACCTGCAGCGCTCATATATTTTTCAGCAGCAGAGAGCTTGGGGGAAAGCCAGGTACACTATTAGAGGCATGACTCAGAAGTGGGACTGGACGGCTTCACAGACTGGAGGTAATCCTGGCTCCTCGACCTGAAAATAGCCCGGCTCGTCCTCTCCCCTTTCTCATTTCACAGCACTTCTCTTCACTCTGATACCTTTCAGCACCCGCACTGCTTTTTTTTTTTCACTTTGTACTTTATGCACATTTTTTTTCCTAGAAATCCTGCAGACACTTTTTTACCACCTTTAAACTCTTTGACTTTTATTTCTGTCGCCCCCTCGTTCCTCCAAAGAAACAGAGGAGGCACTTCTGGGAGCGAGTGAGCCCGGACGGACTCACATGGCATGAAGGGCACACAAAGGGGAACCGGGGGTAGGGGGAAAGGGAAAGAATTGATTTTCCAGTCGGAGAGGTCCATCCTGTGAAGGACTAAGTCTGCCCTCGGGCTCTGACTGGCCCCTGATGGGGGAAAGGCCAGACAGTGACCTTAAGACTGCACCGACTGTGTTTTTCACAGATAAAATGTTTTATTTTTATTTTTATTCAGAGCTGAGCTTTGGATCAGAACTGTGTCAAAGAGTGTGTGTGTGTGTGTGTGTGTGTGTGTGTGTGTGTGTGTGTGTGTGTGTGTGTGTGTGTTTATGTTTCTGTGAATGTGAGCCTGACCCTGTTCGCCCTTCATGAGGAGCTCAGCCCAGCTTCCCCCTCTGGCATTTCAGCGAGATGGAGAAGTAACAGGATGAGAGACGGACACAGAACATATCACAACACACACACACACACACACACACACACACACACACACAGTACCATCGGCTGGCTGGCAGCCATGACAGATGGGGGTGTTCAGTTCATGGGGGTAGTCATGGAAACCGGCATCAGCGCTACCCCGAGCTCCTCTGTGCCGTGCATGAGCGTGGGCAGCTGAAGCCGCTCGCTCCTTGTTTATGACTTATTGTTGTTGCGCAACAAGTCGGTGTCATCGGGTCCTCGACTCACTTCCTGACTTCAGACCGGGGCGGGGACGTGAATCCGTGCAATAACTGCAGCTCATGGATTTGTTTACTGGCAGCTTTGATCAGTAACTGTGCCAGCGAGAAAGTGTGTCACGACGAGCACTTGACCAAACACACACACACACACACAGAGCATGTGTGTTTATTTCAGCTACCCCACCCGGCCCGGCTCAGCTCAGCTCAGTTCAGCTCAGCTCAGCTCAGCTCCTTTACATTTACATTAGGTTTTCCTCTCTCAGCCACAGAACAGTTACCACAGCGTCATCCTCTCACATTTACATCTAATTCCATTTTCCTGTCTCTGCCTCTGCAGCAGCCTTTTTCTCCTCACTCTTTGATTTCTGTCATCGATCCTGTTTAAGAGCAAACGAGGCAAAGCACCCGTTCACCCAGAAAGGCTCGAACTAGATGTGACAGCCACTAAAAGCCTGAAAGTCCACCACTGCTGCTGCTGCTGCTGCTGCTGCTGCTGCCATATGATCATTACTTGAACAGGACTTCTTCTTATTCATCTTCATGTACACAGGATTTTATGACTCCTGCACATACACTCTTATTGTCTCCCACACACACACACGCTATACATTGTGACGGCATCATACTACAGTACAACTGGACTCCCACGTTACGCTGTCTCATCATCGTATATGTAACACGACTCATCGTGTTTCTGTCGGTGTCACTGAGGATGTGAACCGACCAGGAGCTGAACATTTGAGCTCTGTCGACATCCAGACACAGACGTGGACCTGTCCTGTCAATCAAAGCGTCCCCGCTCTTAATCCTGCATAACTTTAAGCCTTAATATAATGTGAACAGGTGAGTTGTTATAAATTCACCCTCAGTACAGTTGTCATGAACGGGGAAATTAGCTACAGAGACCAAAACTGTTTTTTGTACCAGGCTGTAAACATGTTTATTTCTGCTGTCTAACATGGGGACTTATGGAGACTGACTCACTTCTGGAGCCAGCCTCAAGTGGACGTTAGAGGAACTGCAGATTTTTTCACTTCACAGTCACAGAGGTTGTGGCTTAGAAACAGCTAGCTTCTCTGTCCAGTGGATCATGAGTGGAATGAACAAGCGTCTCGTGTTATCGATGAGAAATCAATCTTAGATTATTCAATAATATTAAAATTAATCTAAAGTGTGTCGGGTGCCGGTTAGCTCTCTCTAACAAATCAATTCAATAACAAATCCTAAAAACTACACCGCTGTGTTTCCTTCTGTTGGCCTCATTAGTAACTAACAATAATACAAACACAAAGGATATGGACGATACCATCACATGAACTCATGAACGTTCTTCTTCAGCGTCTCTGCTGTCCACAGAGTTCACATCATGAACGTTAAAAATGATTTGGTGGCCTTAAATCAGGAGGAGAGCAGTGAACGATGACGGCTGCTTTTTGCAATAAAAACTATTGATATCGGTATCGGGGTATCGCCCAGCCCTAGTTTCCATTTCATATCAAAACGCTGCATATTGTGGCAACACACCAAACCAAACACACGAACAATAGAACACATATTTCATGTGGTTTGTTGTGGCTGAATCTGAATCTGTCTCTGCCAACACGTACAAGCTGCAGCCATGTGTCCTTTGTGATATCACACTCACTCTTATACAGAGTCCTCCTCTGTGTGTGTGTGTGTGTGTGTGTGTGTGTGTGTGTGTGTGTGTGTGTGTGTGTGTGTGTGTGTGTGTGTGTGTGTGTGTGTGCACGAGTGTGATCGTATGCACGAGTGAGTTTATATGAGAGCACACTTAGTGCGTGTGATTTATGTGTGTGTGAGCATGACTGTGCATAGACAAGTGTGTGTGAATGAACATGGTGTGTTTGTGAGATTATGAAGCTATGCATGATTTATAGCCTCACACACACACACACACACACACACACACACACACACACACGGGTCACTAATGTGTTCCTGTGCAGTAAACTCTGAATCTCACATGTGTGACTCGCTCTGTGTTGCAGTGAGCGGAGGAGGCTGCAGGTCAACATCGCGAGTCCCATCCAGTGCAGCATGAACGGGAGGAAGTGCACCATCATCGTGGAGCCCAAGATCAACCAATCACAGCCGGACTTCACCAGGAACCGATCCGGTTACATCCTCGCTGTTCCTGGCAACTAAACTGTGCCAGAAAAAAAAACAGTGACAGCTGATATCAAAGCAGATGATGATGATGCTGATGAGTCACTTCTTGTGTTTTGTTGTCGCGGAGCTGCTGCTGCTGATGTGAGGAGGATGAGTGCATCCTCAGAGATATGCAAAGCCATGCCAAATTCACCTGTTTGTAGATTCCTATGCAATGTTACTATAAACAGGAAGCTACAACACGCCTACACGCAACATGTAATAACATGTAATAACATGTAATAACTTGTTGCGTGTAGGCGTGTTGTCAGCTGAACAGGTGCACTACAGGATCATCCACCAAAGTGGTGTTCTTTATTTCTTTTTATATTTCTTTAAATCCAAATTTGAAATGATTCGCTCGGTGCAATATTTCGATTATCGTTGATGGGATGTTGTGATGGTCGTCAAGGTGAGATGAGATTATGTGGCAACTGTTCTCTGAACCACTGATGTTGCATAATTGATTTTAAAAAAATTTAAAAAAGCTTTGCGGGAACGTTGAATCCGCGCAGCTCGCTGAGCAGGAGAAAGATGAAGTTAGATGATATTTATGTTTGATTTTTCCGACGCTCCGCTCGGCTCTGATTTCTGTTTTTGTGATTTAACAGCGACTTTAATCGAAGGAAGCGTGGGCGGCGTCCGCTTTGAGTTCTTTAAATGTTTACAGTCATTACGGGAACAGCAAGAGAGGGAACAAAAAAAAAATGTGATTCAGTCAGTGTCTGAGGCACAAAGTCCCAAATCCAGCCCATGTTCAGTTTGTGGGTCACGGGATGTGTTGAGCATATCCTGAACGCCACAAACCTGCTTTGAAATCTATTAATTTAAATTCAGCTTCTTATATTCTCTAATGTTTGTACGTCATAATATTCTAATACAGACAATATATATTCATACTTTATTCAGCATTAAAGTACAAATATGTGTGTGTGCACAGCACTTATACTGCGTTTAGTATAAAAGAAACAGAGATGCTATAACGACGACCATAACCAAAGCATTACTATATTAAGTGTAGCTTAGCAGCAGAGGCCAGTACTGTATAATCCCACGTGAACTCCAGCCCCTGAACACGTCACGTCTTATTGCTGTCTTTGTGTTCGGTGAATGGACCACTGACTCAAATCTGCCCTTCATCACAGAGGAAGGGAGTGAGTGTGTGTGTGTGTGTGTGTGTGTGTGTGTGTGTGTGTGTGTGTGTGTGTGTGTGTGTGTGTTGATTATCTCTTTTAACCCTCCTCCTCCTCCTCCTCCTCCTCCTCCTCCTCTTCCTCCTCTTCTTCTCTTGGCACTGAGACTTTGGCTGGTGGCCACAGAGGAGTGAAGACAGAGGGCTGTGAAGTCTGCTGGCCTAGTTTACCTCCCTGTCTGATGACGGCGGAGATTTTTTCTATGAACGGTGTTCATAATATTTGCAGACTTCATCTTCATCCCATGATGCTGCTGAACTCCCGTCGCTTCTCTCAAAGCCAAATCAAATGATCTGCAGACCGTCTTTATTCTCCAGTCAGTGTTTGCACCTTACAACAACTATAACATTTAGACTTAGACTCTAATACTATGGACGTGTGGCTTTACGCTCAATAATATTAATATCTATGCACAGAGTGAAAATTCAGTAAAGAGTTACTGATGATGCAACAACAGCTCTGATCTCTGAGGTCTCTTAGCTCGGCTGCTAACGGGGCATTACAGTTTATTCCAAAGAAACATTTGCAGCATGATATAAAAGTGAATAAGGTCAAAGCTGCATGAGCTTCCTCCATCGAGGCCTTCTGCAGATTTGTGCTTCATCAAACTTTACAAAGTTTGACATCGTCCCCACAGAGAAATCTGCTGATTGTTCTGATTTGGATTTGAAATTTAAAGCCAATCTACACGTCTATGATAAGAAGATCATGTGACGTGGTCGAAAACTCCAGAGCTTTTAACTCAAACTAATACAAGAGCTTCTTGAATTAGTTTGAAGGTCGTCATGGTGATGTGATAGTAACTCTCACAGATGAACAAACAGCTGCATGGTCTCCGAGTAAAGTGAAGAACACTGACTGTGTCTGAGAGAACGCAGCCCAAGGTCACGAGGAGCTCCCTCGGTGTCTGGCCTAGTTGAAGAGGCTTCTCCGTTTCACTTAGACCACAAAGAAAACTTAGCAGCAGTCACTTCAGCCTCTAATTGTGCCTGAGCACAAGTCGTTTATCTTAATTAGTTGGCCCCCTCCTCCACCCCCCTCCTCCACCTTCAGAAGAAGCTCCTCTCCATTCTACCTCGCAGCTTCTGTGGTGGGTGACCTTGTCCTGTGGCTCCACGAGGCACCGTGATCCAGAAAAGACTTGTTTGGTGCATTCGGAGTGAGGATTAAGGAAGTGACACGGGAAGCTTTAATAGAGGAGCTCAGGCTTGTGATGATGTCTGTGTGTGTGTGTGTGTGTGTGTGTGTGTGTGTGTGTGTGGACTCTCTATCCCTGAGCGTTGTAATCTCCCACAGGGCCTCTCCTCTCAGCTCTGCTGTTCACCGCTCATCATTAGGATGGACTCTGTGTCACTTCAGCTTCTCTCTCGGCTTCTGAAGGAAGGAGAGAGGGTGGTGAACGAAGCCTCGCTCGCCTCTTCTTCTCCTCCTCCTTCTTCTCCTTCTTCTTCTTCCTCCTGCTATCTTTTCCTCTCTCCGGCCCTTCGCTTCTTCCTCTTCCACTTCTCTTTCCTCTGTGGAATCACTCGCTCCTCGCCTGGCTGGGCTGACTGTACCAAAAAGGGAAACTAAACATAGTATATATACAAATATATATGAACCTGAAGTGTAAATACTGTGGATCCAAAGGACTGTGAGGATTGTGTCACTCTGTATCTTTGTCGTCGCTAACAAAGACTCCACTAACTCCTGTTGAAGATGTAAATCTATAAAAGCAGCTCACGTGTTCGGCCGCTGTAGTTTTTCAGTCAGCGTCACTCAAAGGTGAATTTGTCAGGGACTATTTTCAGCTGCGGATTAACACGTTTGCTGCACACTGGTGTCAGTCGGACACTTTGATTGTTGCTTTTGACTGAAACAAAAAATGTAGAAAATCATCAGATTGATCCGTTTGAATAATTTCTTTTTCAATCACCTGTCCATCAGTTTTTGCCACGAGTGTAAAACACGAGGACACGTGTGCCATTGTGTTCCTCGCTTCACTCCAAGCCAGTCCATGTTAGCCAAAGGGTAACATTCCATTTCCCTTCCCGTAATTTATTCCATGAGAAATCTGTCCACCGCAGCATTCCTTCAGTATGTGCCTAATTTTATATGAAGTTTATACTTTGCATATTTGTGATTACACACCATCAATAAACTGTAACATCCAGATCAAGTCTGAAGGGAACTTCAACGTTGTACTTCTGTATTATGTATTCTTGTGCAAATGTATCCTGTATAAAAGCAGAAAAATATTTCATTAATCATTTTATTAATAAATTTATTTGCTTCAGTCGCCACTTGTTTGTTGTATGTGTGTGTGTTTGTGTGTGTGTGTGTGTGCTGGGCAGCTCAGCGTTAATCCACCCACTAACAGCTGTTTTCACCGGGTGACGTCCAGACGACTGACTAAAAACCCCTGCAGTCGGCATGACAACGCCGCTTCCCGCCGCCGCCACTGTGTCAACCATCACGAGCCACCTCAGCAGGAGTTTGTAATCCACTGGCTGATGGATGACTGTCTGCAGAGCGGGCAGTGACTAAGTAAGACAGCACAGACTGACCTGGTGGTTAAATGAATGGGACTTAATGGACAGAGTGTGATATGTGATGACTGTGTGTGTGTGTGTGTGTGTGTGTGTGTGTGTGTGTGTGTGGGCTCTCAGTGTGTTTAGAGACACACTGCTGATTCCCAATATGACGTCCAGGAGAAGGTTTGTCATCCATGTGTGTCTGTTTAAGTTCCTTATAAACAGGATTACACAGAGATGTGAGACTCATATTCATATTTACTGTTGCCATACACTGTAAACTACTCACTGCATTGAACAAGCCGAGTCATTTCTAAGCAAACAGCTGTGAACCACCAAGATACAGCACATGGAGAACTTCCAGACTCTTCAAGGAGCTCAAAGGTTCCTTCAGCCTGTTGTTGTCTGCTTACGTACGAAAAAGCAGCATCTGTTTTTACTTTGTTTTGCTCTACTCACCAAGCGGCTAAGAAATTAAGCCACAAACTGCAGTTCCTCTAACGTCCACCTGAGGCTGGCTCCAGAAGTGAGTCAGTCTCCATAAGTCCCCATGTCCAAATGTCCAACTTCACAGCAGAAATAAACATGTTTACAGCCTGGTACAAAAAACAGTTTTGGTCTCTGTAGCTAATTTCCCCGTTCATGACAACTGTACTGAGGGTGAATTTATATACAACTCACCTGTTCACATTATATTAAGGCTTAAAGTTATGCAGGATTAAGAGCGTGGACGCTTTGATTGACAGGTGGGTCATCATTTGACCTGCCTCAGGTCCACGGATGATCCACGTCATTTTTAGAAGCCTCCTCTGTCACTTCTTCTGTTGGTCTTTGAGTTTTTCACTATCCAGATTGAGAATCTAAAGATAGAGCGTGTTGTCTACTTGTGGTTTGCCATCAAGAGTAATGTATAAGGTGGTTTGTCTCCTTTAAGCAGACAGCAGAGCAGCTGGCTTCCAATATTAACGCCTTCAATCAGACGACATCAAACACTGCTGTTCAGCTAGAATGAGAAGCTGCTCACATCTGGGTCAGTCTTTGATATTTGTTGTTTATACCTCAGCAGAAATAAAGTTGCAGATATGCAACCACTCGGCTGCATGTTTACAATCAGATATCAATAAAAATCACATTATTAAACACTTTATTGTCCAATGTGACTTGAGCAGTTCGCTGCTTCATGTCATTGCTCAAGAGTTCTTTGTGAGGATTGAACCAGCAACCCTACAATTACTGACCTACACTTAGATTTACAGCAGCTGCAAGTCAGTTCAAATAATCCGAGAGTTTGCAGGTTCAGGGAGGAGGAGCACCATCACAACCTCTGAGCAAACCCCCCTGACTGATAAAACCTTTTTTAAAAGATTTTCTTGTGTTTGCAGATTCAGACTAAAAAGAAAACAAGCGGCCGTGTTGAACGATCAGTGCATTTTATTTTTCCATCACAGTACAAAAATAAATTAAAATAAGCAGAAACGAACTGAAAAAAAAAAAAATTTCAATTACAGCAACAGCTTGTTTGACTTTTTCAAAAAAAAAAACAAAAAAAAACAAAGAACATTTTTATTGAACAGCTTCGACACCCGTCCCTCAGCCCACAGAGGGAAAAACACGCCGGAGTCCCGCTGTGGTTGGTGTATTCATAAGAAAACAACGTCACACATTCTCCTGTACAAAGAAAATGCCCTCATTCTCACACACACACACACACACACACACACATTCGCGCACTCGTGCAGCCGTCGACCGCCTCTCGTTTTCTTAACCACTGTTTCGTTTTTTTTATTATCTACAAAGTACGCAACAAGATACAGAAAAGAATTTGACAGAAATCTTGAACTATCACTTGAGTCTTTTTTCATATTTTATAAGCTTTTGAAAGTATTTTCTCAAACAACTACTCAATGATGCAAAGTGGAGGGGAAATGGCACATTTCAAGTGAGTCGGGGGAAGTGGACGGAGAGAGAACAGAAAGATTCAAGGTCTCTTTTTGTTTTTTTTATTTTGAGGCCTTTTACCCAAAAATGCCCTGCTTCATTCTGCCAGAGCAGAAGCCCATCCAAAGTGCATGTCCCCCTATTGTGCCGGTCCAAACACTCCAAATGAACTTTCTCTCACTGATCTAAGTCCACATGGCAGCCACAGACCCACAGCACAGGTCTGATTCACACTGACACAGCAGCAGCAGAGAAGCCGTCAGTTCTCCGGGAACAGAAGCCGTGTTTGTTGGCACCGTTTTCCAGAACACTTGCTAAAAAGAAGGAGGGGGTGCACAGCCTGTCTGCGCTGAGGTGAAATGTTTTCTGGATGGAAATACTCGATTCCAGCTTCAGCTATTCTCAGTTGTTCTGCATGCTTGTGAAAATGTGAGTACTCCCGTGGAGGTGGCCTCCTCTCCTGCAGCCCCCTGCAGACGCCACCTCACGTTTGATTTACGCCGAGGCGATGCAGATGGATCATCCTCGAGGTGAGCTGTGCTTTTTCTGCAGCAGCGATGCTGAACGAGTGTCGCTGAAATAATTTATTCCCCTTTTTAAAAAAAATGTGTGTGCTTTCTCTCTCTCTGATATGTGGGACAGCAGGTTGGGTTCACAGAAAAGATGTTTGGTTTTCTTCAGGGCATTTTCACACATGTAAGGTCAGTGATGTGTCGTTTGATCAAGGTGTCCTTGATGATACACTTTGGTGACGGTCAGATGTGACCTAAGGGCTTTTTAATTAGATATTCATCAGTAAACTCCTGCAACATTCATTTGCATAAACCAGATCAATCTTCATTCCCACCAAAGATAAGCACACCGGCCTCCTCACGTCCTTCCCTTCTCAACGTCTCTCACCGTGATCCTTCATTTACATTAAATGTGCCTAAATAAATACATAAATGGCAATAAATCAGGTGTGAGTAAGTAGTTATTAGTTGATGAAAATCCGCCCGGTCGCTCAACAGCTGGACAGACGGTGCAGTATTTCAGACCTGTGGGATTTTCATCAAAGATATGGCACTGTTTTAACATTTTCTATGCTGAATCATAAGCACAAAATCAAACATCATTCCAAAGTGGTTGCAACACAACCTATTGACAAAAGTACAAAAAGAATTTCCCTGGTAAACAAATAGCCTATTTTAGCAAGCATAGCTAAAAAAACTAGTGTCACTTTGTTCACAGCATTCTCTAATGCAGATGCAGTCGGTTTACGAATCAAGTAAAAAGAAGAATAAGAGGAATAATTGCTCCTGCCCTCCCCGGAAACTCTGTAAAATTGCATGGCACACGTGCAAAACATTACATCTCTAAGTAAAAAAAGAAAGAAACCAAAGAAAGCTTGTTCCAGAAAAGCAATAAATAAGCCTCCATAGGTGTAAGCCTCTGGGGAGTAAAACATCCATTAACTTGTTCTTTTATTTTTTTCTAGATGAAAATAAAGTAGGTGTTTCTGAACACACACAGTACGACCACGCATCACCGGCCATACGTCCTCTGGCTGTTATCAAAAGTCCAACAATGCAGTGTTTGCTTATTGTCCGCCCAGTCCTCCGTCTGTACAGTCCATGTTGTAGAGCCACAAACAGAAACCCACAAAAAATATGGATCCAGCATCGACGGCCCCTGCTGCTGCTCTTTCTGTCAGATATGCATCGCAGCGAGAAAGGAAAAAGTCCCCAGTCGTATCCGTGTTAATGGGACTGGATGTGGTGTTGGCGTTCCAAAGAGCCGGGGGTCTGCAGCCGGGATGCCTGTTCATCCGCGATGCATGAAGAAAGCCAGTCAGGCGATGGCCCTCACCCCCCTGCAGTAGGCAGTGCACATCACACATCGTCAGTCAGAAGGTCACTGGTCGGGCTGCTGCAGCCTCAGTCCTGTCCACATTCATTGCTGTAGATGTCCACTTCCTTTTCTAATGTCTTTTTGTTTTTTTGGGTCTTTTTTGTCTGAATTGTTTTTGTTTTTTTTAAGATTTTCTGTATTTCGTATAGATATATATCTGTATGTTAGCAAAGGATTCACCCGAGTCTGGCATTTTTTGTTTATATATCGTTGTCAAAAAAGCTTTCATTCTCAGGTTTACAGAAAATCCATCCTTTGCCTGTTTGAAAGTAAAATTGAGCCTTGATAATTACACGCCTCTGTTGTTTTTTAAACTCTAAACCTCATTTTTAGGTGACCATTGCAACTGTTAATCCCTCGAACACAATGCAAACACTTGAAATCTGTGAAAATCACCTCCAGAGTTAAGTTATGAATCATCCAAATAAATGAAATCAGTCCGAATTGGCCTCGTCCCACCACAGTTTGGACAACAATAAATAAATGACATCACACACACCTGTCAAACTCGTCAAAATGCCAGACTGGAGTATCCCCCTCCACCCCTGACCCCCTCTGCTGCCCCCCACCCCCAGCATCCCCTCACCGGTCCAGGCCGATGAGCAGGCGGCTCCTCTCCTCCTCCTTCTGGCTCTCGTTCTTCAGGTCAGCGAACACCTGAGTGAAGTAGTGCGGGTCGGAGTTGATCTGGAGCATCTTTGCGCTCATCAGGTTGATGATGGACAGGCAGCGGTCCCAGAAGGTCTCCTTGGAGCTCTCCACTAAGAAGGGCTTGAGTGGGTAGGAGATCTCGTTGCCCATGTAGGAGTAAGACAGGTAGAGGCAGGTGAGCAGCACGGCCTGCAGCTCGTGCTCCGTGGCCACCTCGGAGGAGACCACGTCACGGCAAAGCATGTAGACAAAGACCACGTTTGCAGGGGTGATGAAGCCCTGGTCCTGCCAGCCCTGGAGCAGCAGGGAGCGGTCCACGCTGCGCAGCCACAGCACTGGGTCAGTGGGTGACAGGTGTTTCAGCCGGTAACAACGCCGGCACAGAAACTCCCCGAGGCAGCGCAGAAGCTCACTGGTGGAGGCCTGGACAATCACTCTCTTTGGGGTCCCAGGGGCCACATTGGAGTTGGCCAGAGGGGCCTTCTTGACAGATGATACTGTGTTGTTGGAGCTCTTGGTGAGAGCTGGAGTGCTCTGATCCTGGGTGAAGGTGGACAGGTTGGCGCACGACTGCGACTTCTTCAGGTTCTCATTGTTCAGGTGGGTGACATTGTTCTGGTAGTTGCTGTTGGGCTGCACCTTCTTGGAGCCTTTCTTCTTGGCTGACACCGCTACAATCCGCTTCCACGGGAGCACGTTGATGAGCGAGTGGCGCTTCAGGTTCTTGTCTTTGGCGTTCTTGCTGTTCTGGACAGCTGTGTAGTGGCCCACGGTGGCCGGTCCATCCTCGAAGAGGGCCGCCTTTCGGTAGCTGGGGGACAAAGACAGCACGGTTCCCATGGTGACTGTGGGGGGGCGTCCAGGGGCTTCAGCCGCGCTGGGTCAGAAGAGCGTCTGCCAGGGGAGATCCTGAGGGTGAGCTGGGAGTCCCGGGCTACAGGCTGCCGCTGGGCATCTAAAGCCTCTCTGAGGGGATAACGATCGCCTCTGCTGTGGTTCTGGTTCAGCTCTCCGGATTGGCCACTGCTGGAAGGAGAAAAGATCAATAATCAGAAAAGGATCAATCACCTTTAAATCCTCCAGAAAACATATCTGACCTCACATCAGATCTCAGCTTACATCAGCTCTGTAATCCCATGGATGAGTTCTGTATCTGACAGGACCTCAGGCTCATTAGCAGCACTGATCAGCCTCTGCTTACACTAACTCATTAAAAATAAGTATTGTAAAATAAGAAGGTGATTCATTTGAAGGTTGGATCCTATATGATTCATTCAGAAGCATTTTATAATGAGCTCCATATTTTATGAGCAATGGCCGACGAGTGAGCCACGCGCCACCCCCTCTCTCTAAAATGGAAGACAGGAACGTAAACACCTGAAATAACAGGTGAAGGTCGCGCGCAGTGCTCACATCATTCCACGCGTTAAAGGCACAAATCCAAGGTCACGCGATTTCTTCACCTCCACTCAGACTAGATGAACAAAGAGATGCGTGGATCCGTCTGTGCGCGACATATTTTCACCCTCACTGCAGCAGCGAAGACGAAAACACACACACACACACACACACACACACACACACACACACACACACACACACACACACGGGCGATGGATCGCCTTTGCGCAGAATCCGAGCTGCTCCATCCTTTCATTCCATCACCGTGTTATCAATCTGATTCATGCTGGAGGGATCCCACAAATAAAAAAACAAAAATCTTTTTAACTTCAGCTGCAGAAATAAAAAGGATGCGCCGGGCTCGCGCTGTGATGCTCTCCGTGGTGCTGAAGCTGAGCGGCTGCGTCGAACCGAAAACGCTGCCCAGCATAGGCGGTGGCTTAAAGATGAAAAACAACTCATCTTCACCCTCCTGTACGTTCATATCTCACAGTATGTGTCTGCTTCTAACCTCAAATCAACGCGTCTTTTCATTTAGAGCCATGTTTGATGGATTAGACGAAGCTGCGCATCTCTTGTTTTCAGATCTATCATCCATGAATCTGCACAGTCTCAGATCAGACAAACTCACCAGATTTCCTGCTGCTGCTCCGCGTCCACGGCTTGTTTTTTTTCTCTCCCCTCCTTACAAGACGCGATTAAAACATCTCGGAGAATTTAAAAGCAACAAAGAAAAATAATCCGAGCCGATGCCAGAAAAAAAAAGAAGAAAAAGAAAACAGCAAGCTGTGGATGGTGATCAGCCTGGAGTGGACGGTGCGCAGGCAGGCAGGCAGTAGTGGAATGGATGCTCATGAAGATGTGCTCCTGGTCCTCCTGTGGCCGTGAGATGCGGATGCTGCGAGGGGCTGATGTTGTGTTGTGTCACTGGCTGTGTGTGTGTGAGGATGGTTGACGCAAAGGCGGTGGTGGGGCGCCGCTCTGCGCTCTGTGCGCGCTGCTCTCTCTCTCTCTCTCTCTCTCTCTCTCTCTCTCTCTCTCTCTTTGCTGGGAAACAACTCCGCCTATAGCCGTGCACATCACACACACACACACACACACACGTACACACACACATCACACACACACACACACACACACACACACAGCAGGCGTACATGCAAAATGAACCCAGTGAACTCAGAGGATGTTTTTCTTGAACGTGACAGCATGCATCCAGATGCACTCAGGTGTGAAGTGTGTTTGCAGGTGCAGGCAGCCCTTTATGAGAATAACACCTTTATATTACATTACCCTATTTTAATCTCTGCATAGGCTTTTACAGTCATCTGTCTGTGATATTCATACACTCCTCTGCTCCATTATGAGGAATATCACCGAGATGTTTTGGCAGATATTGTTGTTTTATTCAGTGTTGGACATCTGCCAGTCATCCATTATCAATATGATGGAGATTCCTCCCACACACAAAGACATAAACGCACAATAAATCCATTTTTTAAACATTTTCTTAAATTTTGTGCATTTTCTTTTTTTTAATTCAAAGACCTGAGCAGAGTTGTACCATCTTTTCAGACTATAGTTTACATGCCTAATACTACCAAAATAAGACATTAACAATTAAGCTACATAATTGGTAATGTCTTATTTTGGTAGTACCTACTGTTTTAAGATGCACAAAACAGGGATTAAATTGCATTTTGTCTCATTGTAATAAAAAAATAATAGAATATTACCACTAAAAATGAATTGTGGATCTATTTTACAACAACATGTGTTCTCATTATGGCTTATATGTTGTAGTTTAAATGTTATTGTGTCTTATTTTGGTAGTTTACTGGTTTTACATGCACAAAAGATGGATTTTGTCTGTTTTTATCATTTTAATAAAAAATAATTGAATATTACCACAAAATATTTGACAAAAAAATAAATGTGGATCTATTTTACAACAACATGTGTTCTGATTATGGTTTATATGCTGTAGTTTAAATGTTATTGTGTCTTGTTTTGGTAGGAGTTTACACGGATTTTGTCTGTTTTTATCTTTCTAATGAAAAAATAATTGACTATTGAGACAAAATATTGACTAAACATGAATTGTGGATCTATTTTACAACAACATATTGACTAAACATGAATTGTGGATCTATTTTACAACAACATGTGTTCTCATTATGACTTATATGCTGTAGTTTAAATGTTATTGTATCTTATTTTGGTAGTAGTTTACACAGATTTTGTCTGTTTTTATCATTTTAATAAAAAATAATTGACTATTGAGACAAAATATTGACGAAAAATTAAACGTGGACCTATTTTACAACAACATGGGTTCTTATTATGACTTATATGCTGTAGTTTAAATGTTATTGTGTCTTATTTTGGTAGTAGTTTACACAGATTTTGTCTGTTTTTATCTTTCTAACAAAAAATAATTGAATATTGCCACAAAATATTGACTAAACATGAATTGTGGATCTATTTTACAACAACATGGGTTTTCATTATGGCTTATATGTTGTAGTTTGATTGTTATTGTGTCTTATTTTGGTAGTTTACTGGTTTTAGATGCACAAAAGACGGATTTTGTCTGTTTTTATCATTTTAATAAAAAATAATTGAATATTACCACAAAATATTTGACAAAAAATTAAATGTGGACCTATTTTACAACAACATGTGTTCTGATTATGGCTTATATGCTGTAGTTTAAATGTTATTGTGTCTTATTTTAGTAGTAGTTTACACGGATTTTGTCTGTTTTTATCTTTCTAATAAAAAATTATTGAATATTGACACAAAATATTGACTAAAAATTAAACGTGGACCTATTTTACAACAACATGTGTTCTCATTATGGCTTATATTCTGTAGTTTAAATGTTATTGTGTCTTATTTTGGTAGTTTACTGGTTTTAGATGCACAAAAGACGGATTTTGTCTGTTTTTATCATTCTAATAAAAAAGAATAATTTAATATTGCCACAAAATATTAAAAAAATATTACAAAAAATTAAATGTGGATCTATTTTACAACAACATGGGTTCTGATATGTTGTAGTTTAAATGTTATTGTGTCTTATTTAGGTAATTTACTGGTTTTAGATGCACAAAAGATGGATTTTGTCTGTTTTTATCTTTCTAATAAAAAAATAATTGAATATTGAGACAAAATATTGACTAAAAATGAATTGTGGTCCTATTTTACCACTGAAGACTCGTCGTTGAAATCAGGGCGTCTGATCTGATGCATGTTTACCTGTTGTTGTTTTTTTTGGAGGGGGGTATGACTACATTTCCCAGCTGCCTTAGAAACCCCCGGCATGACGTCACGTACGCGGTGACGTAGCCGCCCCGCAGCGCACGCAGGTTTTCATTCAGCAGCGTTTTGAATAGGGAAGATGGCGGCCGCAGCAGTGGTGGAGTTTCAGAGAGCTCAGTCTCTCATCAGCACGGACCGCGACGCCTCCATCGACATCCTCCACTCGATAGGTAGGTGTCCGGCGGGAGGCTTCGTTAGAGGCGGGGCCGCGGTAACGGGCCGGTTCCCGGTGAGGTTCGCCGTGTTTAGCCCCGGTGGACCGAGCCGGTCTGTGCCGTGCTGACTCACTGCTGAGCGGCGGCTAACGGGGTTAGCTCGTTAGCCGCTCCGCTCTCTGCAGGCCCGGCGGGAAACAAGCAGCAGTTATCGGTGTTGTTATGTTTTTATATTTATTTATTATTATTATTAAAGTCTGTCTGTGCCGTGCTGCTGTTGTCACGGTCTCCGGGCTAGCTGCCGTTAGCTCTACTTTACACTGTCACGTTAGCACGGGAGCTAACGGTGGCTAACGTCTTTAGCTTGTTGTCAGGAGCCGTTCACCGTCCTCACCGGGCTCAGACTGACCGACACAGGCTCACTCATCCCCGGGACGTGTGTGCGTGATCAGCCGGAGCTGTGTGCGTGTGTTTGCGGTCATTAACCGGAGCTTTGATTAGATCCCTGCGTGCTGGGAACTCTTCAAACTTGCACTGTCACTACAGCTACAGGAGCTGTCACCTGTTTGTTCCTCTCAGCTGATCAAACACTGATTTTATATCAACTCAGATTCAATCAAACACAAATCTGATTCACTGTCTCCAGCTTCATCATCAGGCTTTGCTCTTTATATCAGAAATATTTAATAATCCCAGGAGGAAATGATTTATACTCCAATAACAATACTCCAGTACACAAACAAACAAAAACAACACATGTAACCATCTATTACGAACAAAAACATATATATTAAAGGTTATAAAAGATCAAATTTACAGTTAAACAATGTGCAACAACTGCAGAAAGTGATTGAACATGTTTGTGTCAGACAGGGTTCCCACGGGTGCTTGAATTCCTTGAAAATGCTTGAATTTCAATTCAGTGTTTTCAAGGTTGCGAAAATGCTTGAATCAGGGTTCCCACGGGTGCTTGAATTCCTTGAAAATGCTTGAATTTCAATTCAGTGTTTTCAAGGTTGTGAAAATGCTTGAATCAGGGTTCCCACGGGTGCTTGAATTCCTTGAAAATGCTTGAATTTCAATTCAGTGTTTTCAAGGTTGTGAAAATGCTTGAATTTTGTGTGATGTCTATTTGTCACTGTTATTGCGCTATGGTAGTTACACAATACACCGCTCACAAGCTGACAAATACAAGCCAATTCACAATTAGTTAAAAATCAAAACAGTCAATCTACCACCATATGAAATAATGCTAATTAGACCCATATTATTATTATGCCATACAGTGGCACCGCTGCGCTTCCCATGACCATCATGGCAAACACAACTAGTAGGCTACCTATTTAAAGGTGCTGGAAAAATGGAAAAACTGGTGCTTGAAGGTGCTTGAAGAGTGCTTGAATTTGTTCATGGAAAAAGGTGTGGGAACCCTGAAACAAGTAACCATCTATTATGAACAAAAACATATATATTAAAGGTTATAAAAGATCAAATTTACAGTTAAACAATGTGCAACACCTGCAAAAAATGATTGACCATGTTTGTGTCAGATTACAGAAGATTGTAAATAGAATATATTCATAGAATATATCAGTCTGACTGTCACACAGACAGTTATTGTAAGAGGAACAGCTGGATCTGCGATCTCGTCTGTCAGCTCAGTGAGATGATGTCAATTAAAAACATCTTGTGACTTCACTAAACGTGACTGAGTCTGCTCTCTCGTGCTGATGGAGTGAATGTCTCACGCAGGGCCGCTCAGACCGTTTGGAAAAAAAAAAAAACTCAAATTGCATAAGTTGCGAGTTAAGTAGGTGAGTTGCTGTCTGATGTCAACTTGTTGCCTTTCTCTGCGCAGTGAGGAGAGACGTTCAGGAGAACGATGAGGAAGCTGTCAGGGTTAAAGAACAGAGCATCCTGGAGCTTGGGACGCTCCTGGCCAAAACCGGACAAGCTGCAGGTGAACGAGTCAAACTTATCATCAGAAATCTAATTAGTGGAAGTAATTCTGTGTCTGCTCTTCTGAAATATTTGTTGTTTGTCGTCCTCAGAACTCGGGGGTCTGCTGAAATTTGTGAGGCCTTTCCTGATCTCCATCAGCAAAGCCAAGGCGGCCCGGCTGGTCCGCTCTCTGCTGGACCTCTTCCTCGACATGGAGGCAGCGACGGGGCAGGAGGTGGAGCTGTGTCTCGAATGCATCGAGTGGGCCAAGGCGGAGAAGAGAACCTTCCTACGACAGGCACTGGAGGTATGGAGGTCTAGAATCAGCCTGTAGGCGCTGTCACATGTCAGACATGTAACTGGATCCTCTGCGATGAGACGTCGCTGAAACATAAGGCCCTTAAAGGGAACATGACCCTGTGATATCCTGCGGAGAGTTCAAACTTATCAGGCAACTTCTGACACACCGGTGATGTTGTTACGGCGTTATGCTGAGGCAGAAATATCAATGTGAGTTTTTCTGTTTGCCCGAGCTTCATACGACACCGTTCATGATCAGTGACGCTGAAAACAAAAGCGATATCCCCAAACATAAACACGAGTGACTCCAGTAGTGAGACACGCTGTGATTTTCAGACAGTTTGGTTATTAGTAGAAATGCGACGCTGGCATTAATTAATAAAACCAAACGAAAACGTGTCAAAGCACGAACTCTGCCCGAAGAACGTGACCATGAGACATGCTAATACAATCTGTAATGACATCACCGCGATGACTGCCAGCAGCTTCACACTCACAGCCTGGAGGATCTGCAGCCTTTGGCTGAAATGCAAAACAAGACTTTGCATTCGTATTCTCTGTATGTAGAGGGACTCTCCTCAGACAGGCCATGTTTACCTCCACACATCCTGAATGATGTGATAGGAGCTCAGCCTAACAGACAGAAGTCCTCGTGTACTTGGATAACATCCACCTTCCTTACTCGTAAAGTGTTTCCACATTCATCTGCTCGGTGCGTTTCTCCTAACAGATTGCATCACGTTGAGATGTTTAATGAAGTTTTAATCCATCCGGAGCATCAACAAGTTTCTTTTCAGACCCTCACACGACACGTTTCTGCACCAGCAGCAGCAGCAGCCTCAGTAATGTCATGCAGCTCCAGGCATTTTAAATAAAACCATTATCACTTCTACGTGTCGCGCTCCTCCTGTGAGAACAGTCGGCTCACCTCCTCTGAAATGTAATTCTCTGAAATGTCTGTAATTTAGCACGTTCTTCCAAGAAGCGTGCGAGTGGCATTTGAACATCTTGATTTGCTTCGTAACGACTTGACATTTTGAAGAGCCATGAGCTGAAAACGTGTCCACTCCCTCAGATGTCACCAAGTATCTGCATCGTTTTATCAGACCGTTGGAATCTAACCGGATCAGAATGTCAGTGAAGTCTTTGTCTGTGTGTAGAGCTCCAGGTTTTTTTGTTTGTCTCTACCTGGCCAGTAACTTCAGATGGAAATCCGCTCGTAGCTGCTGCACCTCTTCTCTTTGGATTACATCGACCGTAATAATCTAAACTTCTGTGAATGATTTTCAAAGAAAAATGAAAAAGATCAAACGTGTTGAGTTTGTGAAATCCCTGGAAAATATTCAGCAAAAGAAATCACCCATAGATGTGACGAGTGTCACAATCTGTGACAGTTATTAAACATGAAGGAGTCAGTTTAGTAAATCTGTCAGACGTAGAGCCGTGCTGGGGCTTTACTGATGCTGTTTGATTGTCTGTCAGCATACTTGTTGCAGCTCTTCTTAAAGCTGACTTGTCTCATAGTAATCTCTCCTCTTTCAGGCACGACTGATCTCACTCTATTTTGACACCAAGCGATACCAGGAGGCCTTGGCGCTCGGTGAGTGTTCAGAGACACTGTCGGTAAATGGCAGCATCCGTCTTCAGAGGCTTTATATAAACAGACAGGCATTGTTATTAACTCATGTTTGTATTGAACATCATGGCCCTTATTAAAACACAAATTGCCTGCAGTATCTTCTAAACAAATGGTTTTGCTTGTAGAGAGAGGAGGAGGAACAGCACATATCAGGACTGTGATTGGACATCCAGCCCCGAGCTGTTTACTCAGCATTGTACAAAGTTATTGCAACAGTTAATTTGCATCTCATTAGCTCTCCTTTGTTCACGTCTCCCCTCCTTTAGGCTCCCAGTTGCTCCAGGAGCTGAAAAAGATGGATGACAAAGCTCTTCTGGTGGAGGTCCAGCTGCTCGAAAGTAAGACATACCACGCTCTCAGCAACCTGCCCAAGGCCCGCGCAGCCCTCACCTCAGCCAGGACCACCGCCAACGCCATCTACTGTCCTCCAAAGCTCCAGGCAGCTCTGGACATGCAGTCAGGTGAGACGTGTTCGCTGTTCGCACAGTTTGTCAGTGTGTGAGGTGACAGATAAAGTCATGTTAAAAATCCCCAAATAACTCTGATAATTTCATATTTTGACTTGTCATAGCACGGTCAGTAAGCTTCCAGGTCATGTGTATAATAAAGCAGTAATAACAGAATGTAAGGTTTATTTATTAAAGATTTTATATGATGACAGCGTGTTTGTAGAAAGATGGCAGTCCCTGTTCTCCACCACACACTGTCTCTGATTGATTCCACCACTGGGGGGCGCCGTGCAGGACTGAACTCTGTGCAGGATGCAGATTCTACACTCGACTCTTCTTCATTATTTTGATTGATTCAAATTAATATGACTCAAAACTCTACATCTGGTTTGTTCTTGGGTGACTCTGCTCGTTTGATGCTGATCTCAGCTTCACACACTTTGTGTTCATCAGTGTGTGACGGCAGCGTCTTGCTTATTCATGACTCTCAACACAGCGATGGCTCACGGCTAGAGCTTCTGTAGCTTCCCACATTATATTATAATATAAAGTGCTCTGTGTTCTCCTTGATTTGATGCTGATCATCCCGCCGTGTCGCCTCTGTTGCAGGGATCATCCACGCAGCCGAGGAGAAGGACTGGAAGACGGCCTACTCCTACTTCTTCGAGGCCTTCGAGGGCTACGACTCCATCGACAGCCCCAGAGCCATCACAGCACTCAAATACATGCTCCTGTGCAAAATTGTTCTCAACCTGTGAGTAGATGCTCGATGTTACGTCAGCGTCCCAGCATCGGGATTGTGGGAACGTTATTGAGTTCATATATGCTGATTATCTGTTTCAGACCAGAGGAGGTTCAGTCCCTGATCAGCGGGAAACTGGCCCTGCGATACGCCGGCCGACAGGCAAGTACCAACATACAACACTCACCTGTGAACATTTATGTTTGAAAGAAACTGATCTTCACTGCACTGTGGTGTGTGTTTCTGTAGGAAGACATTTAGATTTTCTTTGTTGTTGTTTTCCATCCAGACAGACGCCCTGAAATGTGTCGCCCAGGCCAGCAAGAACCGATCATTAGCAGACTTTGAAAAGGTAAGAACCTCTTTGAATGTCAACTTCCATTCAGCTGCAGCTTCTTCTGCCTGCTGTGTGTTGTGTAGCACACACAGAAATGTCAGGTAGATTATACCTGCTGATCATACAATGACCAAAGCCTTCGTTTGCTTCCTCCAGGCCCTCACAGAGTACAGAGCAGAGCTGAGGGACGACCCCATCATCAACACTCACCTGGCCAAGTTGTACGACAACCTGCTGGAACAAAACCTCATCCGAGTCATCGAACCTTTTTCCAGAGTACAGGTAAGCACTGCGTTTAAGCCTTTGCATGTTTTTCATGTTCAGCTGCATTCTCTTTGTTCCTTTTTGTTTACGTTATGCAATCCCACTTTCCTACGAGTCATCTCTTACCTGCTGTTTAATGCCACTTATAATCTGACTGTGCTAACACTGAGCCATCATCTCCATAATCTGTATGTACAGACAGAACATGATGATCATTTCATTTGCCTCTCTGTTTTCAGATAGAACACATATCAGGTCTTATCAAACTGTCAAAGGTAAGCGTCTCTGCAGATCACCGTTTTCTTCAGTTATGACTCAAACTGTGGATGAATTATTCACTTGTTTGTCTTCTGCAGGGAGACGTCGAGAGGAAATTATCACAGATGATTCTGGACAAAAAGTTTCACGGTAATCGGACTTGCCTGTTCCTGTAAAAACATTCACTCTTCACAGCCGGAGCAGGAGTCTTTGAGTGTGCTGTAATCTGTTTTTATGACACTGCCGCAGGAATCCTCGACCAAGGTGAAGGCGTCCTGATCATATTTGAAGAGCCCCCGGTGGACAAAACATACGAAGCAGCCTTGGAAACAATTCAGAACATGAGCAAAGTCGTGGATTCACTTTACAACAAAGCCAAGAAGCTGACATAGGTAAATAAATAAGTAGTTCTTCATGGTGATGCCACAGGGGAACCTGTTTTTTTTATTAAACCCAGATCACATCGCTGCATTTTGTGTGTCAGTATTCCTTTTTATAAGAAAAAAGAGATGATTGTTCTTCAGGATTAAAAAGGTTTTCCAGAGCAGCAGCGTGGCTTCATGCTCTTCATACTAACTGTTTGTCGTCTCTCCCTCAGAGCAGATTGCCACGGCAGTGCGATGGAGGAACTGTGTGTGTTTTGACCAGCGTGTGTAACATTTTAAAGACGGGGACGAGGGAGAGCAACGAAAAGTCCCACAAACTGCAACAAACAGGATTCCCCCATCAAACTCCCCCCTCCGCCTCCTTCTCCTCCTCCTCCTCTTCCTCTCCCTCAACGGACAATTTCATCACTTCTCTCGTTTCTGTTTTGTTTTGTTTTTTTGTTTTTTTTTTCCCTCTTAATTTTGATATCTCTTCAGGATTCTGTATAACACTCAGCGGCCAAATCAGGCCATCAGGGAATATTGTACAACCACAATAAAAAGATTAAAAGGTTTAAGAATACATATATGTTTATATCTGCTTATAGGGTTGGGCTTACCAAGCCTTGAGCTGACTCCACTGCAACCTCAAAGGTGCAACATTGACCTCTGCGGCCTCCGACTGCGCTGCCGACTGCGCGCGCAGACGCGAGGCTCTCTCCTCCTTCTCGTCCGTATCTTTCAGAAGCACACTGTTCAGTTTTTGGAAGGTTGGGATACTCCTTGGGATTCTGAGTTTTGGTCAAAGAGCTCCCTCTGTTTTTATTTTTTTTTTCCCCTCACCATATCAATGCCAACAGTTACGTACCCGCTGTATTTCAGATATGTATTAAACTCACTTTATTTGTTTTTGGTTTTGTGTTTTTGTTTAAAAAAAAAAAAGAAATTCAGAAGGTTGCCACGTCTGCCCGCCCTGCTTCATGCAGACAGGATGCCATTTCACCACTAGTGCCACTTTTTGGGCGCTTTCTGTTTGCCTCCAGTGTTTTGGGTGCGATACGAAATCGAAAAGGGCGGAGGTGGAGATGTATCCATCGCCTCTGAGCGTCTGAGGTTTCCCTGAGTGAGCAATCCTCCATTGTTAGTTCCTAGCACTAGCCTGGTATGCTAGTAACCAAACAATTTGTATGGTTTTGATTTGGTTTTAATTTTTTTGTTTTGTTTTTTCTCTTATAAAGACATTTTCAAAATAAATATTTTGTATTTTAAGGATTTTGTCTTGTCTCTTGCAACAAAAAAAACCTGAATTAACTTTGATCGGCCGCTCAGCTCTGATATTTGTTTTTCAGTACGAGGATGAGACGTGTCTTTGAAATGCACTTATGATTGAGAACGTGACCCAGAAAATGTGTTGAAGGCATCTACGCAGTTAGAAACAATTCAAATGACTCCACAGAAAAACATGTTGACACTATAAAATACTGAATTCACCCTGCTGCTATATCTGTCACACCTCACATCAAAGGGCATTAAATCAGTTCAACGGACAGCTTTGGATTGTCTTATTTTAACACAAACTGATGTTCACCTCCAGAGATTTTCACTTGTTGGGCATCGACAGGCTTCAAGCTGTGACCCTCTTAAGTTATCAGACAAGTGCCACAAACTTTTCCTCTCCACACTCTCAAAAGAAGCACAGTCATGTCTTTATTTTAACCGTCATAGACGTGCAGACCTCAGATAATTCTGTCATGTTTTTTAGATTTGATGTCCCTCAGTCTGTTTACGGAGGTGCAGCCTTTCACTGTGACCGTCTCAGCATCCAAAATAAAGATTTTACTTTGCCTCTAATTCAAACTACTTTTTTCTATTACATCCACATACATATAGTCACTCTGATGACAGATACACAGTTTTTAATTTCAAACATTTTTGGGGTTTGTCAGACATAAAGGATCTGTCTATTCTCCACTTTTAGTTTCAGTGTTTGACTTTAAATAAGCGACTTTCTTGCATTACATTAGATGGATACATAACACACTGATGTTTGCTTTTTGTTTGTTTGAGGATCTAGGTTCAAAAAAAGGAATAATTATCTCATTTAACCTCTTTCTCTCTCTTTAAATAATATCTAAAACAGGAGACTTAATGAATTTTCAAATTCAAAACATGGAATTCAAAGATGAGAACACTTTGTTTTATGGATATTAAATTGAACAAATGTCATTTATAAGCATTTTTTAAAATAGTATAAAATAACAATCTTGGCTTCCTACTTAAATCTGTAATTTATCTAATTAATTAAATCTTTAATTTCAAACATGTAAAAGTAAAAAAGAAAACCTGCACACACACACAAACTCAATTATGAAGTTCTCTGTACTACAAATCATTCTTACGTTATTCTCTACTTTTTAAGTAATGTATAGACTGTCTCCTGTACATATATTTCTATATACATTCACATATTCATGCATACATGCATGTACATATATACATTTATGTATGTATCCTAATTATTTTATTTTTTATTTAAACCTTTATTCAAGCAGGAAAGGTTCCATTGAGATTAAAAACCTTTTTTTTTCAAGGGAGTCCTGGTCCAGACAGACAGACAGACAGACAGACAGACAGACAGACAGCAGCACAAAATAAGAAACAGACACAAGACACACAGACAATATTACAACAGATAGCAGCCTAAAAATGTACTACACTAAACATCATCACTGTCCGTCCTCATTCTTTAACCTCAGGAAAATAAACAAATATTTGTTTTTGTATTTCTTCTTGAACTGAATATTTGTGTTGTTTTTTAAATTCTTCCATATAGTAAAATACACATACCAAATAAAACAAAGAAGAAAACGAAGATTTTTTGTTATTTTTAAGCTTTTTCAGGTAAATCATCATCATTTGCTTTGTGTTTTAACTTCTTTTTCAGGTAAATCATCATCATTTGCTTTGTGTTTTAACTTCAGGCTATTTAACTTTAAATATCTGATGGGTATTATAATCCATCGGGCTGTTTTTAATGTAGAAATAAATCATAAAATTAAATAAACATTTTATCGCCTCATTCTCGTGTGTGTGCGTCGTGTGCGTGATGACATCACGGCACGTCAGGAGCTCCCGCCTCTCTCCGGTCACGTCACGTCACGTCACGTCGTCTCATTCGTGCAGTCGCTGTGTCAGCGGCTCGTTCGCGCTGAATTTGCTCTCGAACCGGAGCAGAACCGTCAGAAACACAAAGATGTCGGCTCGGGTAAGTGGATCTAAGCACGGTACACGCAGGAAACACGGAGCAGCTCAGCTAACGTGAAGTTTGGAGCGGGAACAGCGGATTGTTCCACGTCAAAGGAAACTGTCATTCAAAAGTTCAGCAGCCCGGAAGAGAAACAACTCATGACTGATACATGTACTCTGTGTGTGTGTGTGGCTTTATGTGAGTCACAGCTCACAGGTTCGAGTCCCAGAGCCGCTCAGCTGTGACTGACTGTTGATACATGTAGTCTGTGTGTGTGTATGTGAGTCACAGCTCACAGATTCGAGTCCCAGAGCCACTCAACTGTGACTGACTGTTGATACATGTAGTCTGTGTGTGTGTGTGTGTGTGTGTGTGTGTGTGTGTGTGTGTGTGTGTGTGTGTGTGTGTGTGTGGCTTTATGAGAGTCACAGCTCACAGGTTCGAGTCCCGGAGCCGCTCAACTGTTGATACATGTAGTCTGTGTGTGTGTGTGAGTCACAGCTCACAGGTTCGAGTCCCAGAGCTGCTCAGCTGTGACTGACGATACATGTAGTCTGTGTGTGTGTGTGTGTGTGTGTGTGTGTGTGTGTGTGTGGCTTTATGTGAGTCACAGCTCACAGGTTCGAGACCCAGAGCCACTCAGCTGTGACTGACCTCGATGTAAAAGGCTGAAAATGCAGCTACGACTTTAAAAAAAAGGCTGAATCATTGTGTGTGTGTGTGTGTGTGTGTGTGTGAACAGCTGTGGTCTCTCCATCAGGTGCACCTACAGGTGAAGGAGTCAAAGTGTGTTTCATGGGCACACAGTGTTTGTTGAGTTAGGTCTGACTGAATCCAAAACTGATCCCAGTTTTTCTCCATCACGTCAAGTTTTTAATCAATATCAATAGTTTTTATTGCAAAAAGCAGCCGTCATGAACGAGCTAAAGACGTCATCGTTCACTGCTCTCCTCCTGATTTAAGGCCACCAAATCATTTTTAACGTTCATGATGTGAATTCTTTGGACAGCAGAGACGCTGAAGAAGAACGTTCATGAGTTCATGTGATGGTATCGTCCATATCCTTTGTGTTTGTATTATTGTTAGTTACTAATGAGGCCAACAGAAGAAAACACAGCGGAGTAGGTGAACCATGTTTGTGGAAATGTTGATCCAATATGTTTGATATATTTATTTGATATTTGTTATTGAATTGATCAGTTAGAGAGAGAGCTAACGACACCCGACACACTTTAGATTACTTTTTATATTATTGAATAATCTAAGATTGATTTCTCATTGATAACACGAGACGCTTGTTCATTCCACTCACGATCCACTGGAAAATACTGTACTTAACTGTACCTCGATCACTGCTGTCACTGCGTTCTTCAACGTCACTCAGATCTTCTAGAGGACGTAGTTGTCCTGGAGTTTCAGCTGAATGAGGCGTTGGTCTTCTAGCTGACGGTAGATCAGGATGTTCTGTTTGACTTTTGTTTTTCTCATTAAATCCTGATGAAACCAAAGTCTGTGCAATGAAACCATGGGATGGAATAGTTACAAGCTTTGAAAACTACAAAAACAGCATCAAACTTACTTACTTACTCACTACCCTGGAGTTATTTTTATTAGTGATGATTCTCAAACGTTTCTCAAACGTCCACTTGAGACCTGCTGCAGAACATTTCAACCTCATGTTAACGTAACTGACAGGACAATTAATCCACGGTCAGTTCAGAGATCGTAGAATGAGCCTTTTTATAACACTGCTCTAAAAACTGCAGTTCCTCTTGTCAGTGAGGTAGTATGATGTTGTTATTTTGTGACAGAAGTCTGTTGACTTTAGAGAAAGTTCTAACTGATTCAAGTTCCCGTCAGAACTCCACTAACACTTCTGTAAAACTGTGACAAAGATAGGATTTGTTTCATTCATTCATACATGTTACACTTATTAACATCTGAGCTGATTACATGAAAAACAATGTGAGGGATGTCACAGTCTGTGGAGCACAGGGAAGACTTAAAGGTATAATTCATGGGTCATATTTTCAAGTTAATGTTTATTTGACTGTCGTTCAAATCACGATCACGATGCAATAACAGATTACAGGGTTCATTTTAAAGTGATTTACACAGGTTTATCTGCAGAACTTCAGCCTGCGACGCCGTGGTTACTCTGGATGATGAAACTGTTGAATGTTTTTGAGATGTGGGTCATGAAGTTAATGAGGTTATCAGAATGAGAGCAGTGATTTTCATCAGACTGAGCCTGGCTGTGTTTGGGTTTGTCGCCACAGCTCTCACTGTCGCTGATGATGTTGTAAAGAAGTGTAGGATCATGTTGTTAAACAATCAACAACCAGTAAAATCCACCTGCCGTGACGATATTAAAGTTTCATTCAGGCTCAATCTGCTCACCTTTCATAAACATGCATGTTTCTCTGGGTTTGAACATTGTTGGGGACATTTGTTCTCTCATAGTCTCATACAGACGAAGAATATTGCATCTGCCTCGAGAAGACACTTTTGTTTTTGTCTACAGTGTCATTTTGTCGAGTCCCAAGCGGCTCGCTCAACCTTTAGTTGATATTTCATCACCGTCGGTGCATGATGGATTCAGCTCGCTTCATGCTGAATCACCCGGCCTGTAGCTGGCTCAGTGTGAGGCAACGTGCTGCTTCGCTCTGAGCAGAGGGAAGACGATGATTTTAAAGTTTCCCCTCCGTCATATATTCTGTGGCTGCACGATGCCGCCGTAAAACACACAGAGCCTCCATCAAAAGGAAATATTAAAGATGTCTTGTTCATTATTTTATCCACTTCTTCACAACATTCTGAATGTTTTAGTGTGTTTGGAAACTCTGTTTGGTGCGTTTGAGCAACGTTTGACTTTAAGTGTGTTTCAACACTTCAGTCAGTTCCTGTGAACCAACGCTACTTAACGAAGTCATCCTGATAGAAGTTACTCACAAAATAAGCAAATAATCTAAAAACTAAATAGCTGTTGGCTTCATCATGAGTTATTTTAATCAGTAAGTCAGGCTAACTTTGTAAAAGTGTTGAATAATCCACCACAGCACTGCGCTCTGTGCCTCCGGCTCATTCATGCTGATAACTGACAGCTGCTCAGCTGTGAGCGTCAGGATGTGATTTATTGGGTTTTCACATTCATGTTTCGGTGAATAACAAACATATTAAAGGTACAGTGTGCAACATCTAGTCGTGAGATTACAGATTACTGATCAGTTCAGTCGTCCCGCCTGCTCACCTCTCACGTTTAAAGTGTGCAGGTGCAGCTACGGTGGCCTTCGTGTGCCAGCAGAGGTCATCGTTACATCCATATGAGAAGCCTGTTGAGGTTCCTCTAGGTACATACATTTTAGAAACTGTAGATTACTGAATGTGCAGAGTAAAAGTTTATGGTAGTTATCGAAAGGTTGTTCTCAGCAGGAGCCGTGCGTTGATCCAAACCTTGACGTGCAGCTTTCATCGTTGCATCGTTCAGACGTCTGGGTTAATTTAATCAGTTCACGTTATTCTCTGCTCTCCTTTTCAGATTATGCAAGCGGGTCGATGCCCGACTGACGAGCTGTCACTGACCAACTGTGCCGTCATCAATGAGAAGGATCCGCAGTTTGAACAGTGAGTGCTTTCCTGTCGTACTCGTGTGTGTATGTGTGTGTGTGTGCGTCATGCGTGATGACTCTTCTGTTTGCTCACCTCACTGCAGACACGTGACTGTGCGCAACTTAGCCCACAAGTATGTGTTCACCTTGAAGACTCACCCCAGTGTTAACTCTGGGACCATCGCCTTCAGCCTGCCACAGGTAGGTGTCAGTCGAACGAGCCACCCACCGCCACACGTTCTCAGCCTGGTTGTAGCTCTGCATCGCTGGTAAACTGTTTTCCCGAGTGACGAAATGAATTCCTCTGCATATTCAGGTCATGATTATTCTCTACGTTTCTAAATAACACCGCTGTGCTTCTGTTTCCTGTCAAAGTAACACATTTATTCAACAGGTGGTATCGTCAAACACTCGCAGACTCCGTGTTTTGTTTCTAGCAGTATGTGAAGCTGGAGTCAGAGTTATCCGTTAGCTTGTCTGTGGGCTCTTTGCATGGACCTCTTTGTTTGTCTCAATCTGTCTGTTACTGCTTTTTTTTCCCGCCTTGCCTGTCTCTGCCTGCTCTTCCTCCGTCTTTACACTTGGCAGCCACAGCAGCACACAGGTACTACTGTAACCTCCTCAAGACGGTCTTATTTCACCACAGGAGTTCATTCAATGTTATTTGACGTGGTGGCCGTCATCTCCAAAGCACATCCTGTGTATGAGCATTAACGATAGATCTGAATTCTGCATGTCAGTGCGTAGAAGTGTTGTGAAATAAGACCGTGCTGCAGAGGAACGTTGCACTGATGTCTCTGTGAACATGTAGTGTTGTTCATTTGAACTATAGCTGTATCGTTAGCTAAATGGTTCCATTGCAATAATGTTTCCTAATATATGAAAAAGAAATGATGAGACATGGAACTAAATCAATCACTGGCTTTTATTTTCTTTGCAGAGAAAATGGGCCGGCCTCTCGATTGGACAAGAGGTTGAAGGTGAGTTTGATTTGAGAAAAATAAAAGTGCATATTTTTTCCGAGCCAGTTTTAATCATTAATGTCCACAAATGTGCTCGGAGCTTGGTGGCAAAGATGGAGAGAAGTCAAAGTATCAAGAGACTGACTGACTCATTAAAATGAAGAAAAATCCCTGAAAAGTTTCTTAATCTACGTCTTTTTGTGTCTGTGACACCTGAAGGCATCTCAATCCAGAGAACAACTTTCTCGAAATATAATAAAGCACTCCTAGTTATACTGTAGCATTCTGTATAAGGTCATAATAATAATAACTTTATTTAGTTTACAAAGTGCTTTACGGAGCAGGGGACCCGAGAGAAGGTCACACAGGTTAAGATAAGAGTAAAACAGATTCAGCTCCACAGAAACGGACAGAACGATGAAAACAAAAATAAAAACCCAACTGTTCATTGGTGGTCTAGAAAAAGAGAAATCTGACATTAAAAAAATGTAGTTCTGGTTGGGGCGGTCGGTGGCGTAGTGGGTTAAGTGGCCGCCCCGTGTATGGAGGCTACGGTCCTCGCTGCAGCTGGCCCCGGTTCGAATCCTGCGTCGGACCGCCGTTTGCTGCGTGCCTGCCAAAAAAATTCTCTTTAAAAAAAAAAGTAGTTCTGGTTAAGATAGAAACTAGACATCATCACAAAAACAGAAGTGATTTACAAGAGTTGAGTTGAATCAGGTCGTTCCAAAGTCGGGGCTTCCTGACGGAGAACGTGAGGTCCCCTCTAGTTTTGAACCTCGACCGTCCGAGGGTCTAAGGCTACACGCTGGCTCGTACGGGGTTAACACGCTGGCAGTGTTAGGGAACAAGACCCCGACGGGCTTCTCAAAGTGAGCAGTAAAATCTGAAAATCAATCCTAAAAGATAGACGAGCAGTGAAACATTTATTCAGCAGAATCTGAAATCTTAAAATGAGTAACTCTTGCTGGATTTGGCAGCACCTCATCTCTGTTCTGGGACGTCCTTTCAGCCTTTTGTGATGACTGCAATTAGTTTGCCATCTCTTGATTAGCACTGCTTGACAAGTCTTTGTCTTCTCCGTGAATGAGACACCTGCATCAGGAGAAACATAATAACCTTCAACATCAAATCCAACGTCAGACCTTGAAGGATTTCTGCAGCTCACATGTGACTGACTTTAAAGGCTGCAGTCTCGATTCTGACGGTCACGTCCCGCAGATCCCGAGTTGTACGAGGGGTTATGGGGTTTAGCTATTATTTAGATGTCACGACAGGGTGGAGGGAACATGATTAAACCAGCACACGGAGAGACAGTGTAACAATATGTGTGGGTGGTGTCACTGCACGTCTGTCTCAGAGGCTGGCCGGCGTCCAGAGAAAGACGAGGCCTGTGCTTTGATGAAATGTTTTGCCCAGCTACCCTCAGGCCAAGTGATGCCCAAAATGATGGCCGCTATTATGATACTGTCTGCATATCAGAAGTGAAAAGGAGGAATGAAAATCTAATCCACCGATGTGAAAGAATGAATAAGCCTCGTGATACTTTAATCTTTCTTGACGTGCTCTTTCTAATATTTGATCAAAGGAATCGTCTCTGTGTGCGTTTCTGTTCAAACCAACCAGATCAGAATATTTGAACATTCAATTAATCTCCACAATGGGTAGAATATTTTCTCCTGGTTACTATGATATGAATAATGTAGCAGCATCGTGGGTGTAATTATCCTAATTACCTGGTGGCGGCCTGATCATTTCCATAACGAGGCTTGAATACATGCAGACGATTTGAATCACATAGAGTCACATTCAGGAGCAGTTTGACTAAAACTGTCTGCTAACAAGGCGTCAGCTGATTTGGTAACCGCCACATGTACTAATGAGCTCAGACCCTGCTGTTTTGATTAGTGTCTAATTGAGCATAATCAGAATATAAATATCTGTGACATACTGGTGGATGTGGAGTAGCAGTGATGGGTGGAACAAAGATTTCTGAAGCACTGGATCACCATGCAGAGTCATAAATGGTGACATCTGCTGGCCGGACCCTCAGTGTGATGTTCTAAAACAGACACACACAGTTTACCTGCTTTTATTGTTGTTATTTTGATCAATAAATCAGTTTACAGCATCAAAACCTCCTTCTTCTCTCCTGCTGCAATACTTCTGCTTTGAAACGTTGATCGCAGAGACACACCTGCAAATAATGATCACACAGCTCTGCAGTTTCCTCCAGCTCGACAAAGTGTTGAGCCTGTTTTATCTAGTTGCTAAATAGATTACTTCATAAAACAAAAATGACTGCGGCTTTAATTTAGAAACATATTCTCACCTGTACGACCTGTTGTTTCCCCCCTCTTTTATAGTAACAAGCTACAAGTTTGACAAATCCAAACAGTGTATAAGCACCATGACAGTGGAAATCGACTTCCTGCAGAAGAAGAACGTGGACAGCAACCCCTACGACTCGGACAACATGGCCAGAGAGTTCATCCAGCACTTCAACAGCCAGGCCTTCAGCGTCGGCCAGCAGGTAACTCGAAGGAAAGCACCGGACTGGCAGTGAGGGATGAAGGGATGTTCCTACTTAAGAGTACCTTCATGTTCCTCTTTGCTAGAAGTTCCATTTGTAATGAGCATTTTGTGTCATCAACCTGACCTCCTCCCTGTGTTTGTAGCTCGTGTTTAGTTTCTGCGATAAGCTGTTTGGCTTGGTGATCAAGAACATCGAGGCCATGGACCCGAGCATCCTGAAGGGAGAACAGCCCGCCAGCAAAGCCAGACCAAAGGTATCCGAAGAACAGTTTGTTGCAGCACTGAAGTTCTTCGTTTGAATGAACACAACATGTCTGCTGCAGAGTAAACAGCTGTTTGTTCGGTTTCCCTCCTCAGATTGAGATCGGTTTGTTGCTAGGAAACAGTCAGGTGATCTTCGAGAAGTCGGACAGCTCATCTATGACTCTGGTTGGTGAGTGTCAACAACAAGAGCGCTTCATCTCAGGTAACCACGGTGTGGACGGTTGATCTCATGGTTTAATCTGCCGTCATCAGCCACTAAAGGTGACGTGAGGATGAGACGCAGCAAACTTCTGTTGATTCTCTGTGAAAACCACAAGGGGGCAGACTTCACACACTGTTGGACTGTGCCACCTGAGAAAGACTTTACCTTTAAAACAATGTTTGACTGTGATAAACTCTGATTATATGAACGTTGTGATCACTTATTGAACACATCAGTCAGAAATAAAATCTTGTAAATGACAGAAATTGTTGGCACCATATTAATTTAATTGCAAATAATCATTTTAGGATCCCAGATAACTCCTGCTGAGTGTATGAGTGCAACATATTTACTGTTTTTTTTTTTTTGTCCGACCCTCCTCCAGGGAAAGCTAAGACCAGAGAGTCTCGCCAGTCCATCATCAGCCCAGACTGGAACTTTGAGAAGATGGGTATCGGCGGCCTTGACAAGGAGTTTTCTGACATCTTCCGTCGAGCCTTCGCCTCCAGAGTCTTCCCTACAGACATAGTGGAACAGATGGGTGAGTTTATCCCTCTCATCACTTATTCGTCTGTTTTCAGCCGTTTGTTTACAGTTTGTCAGATGATGATTTCATAACATTTTCAAGTTCAGCACAGAAGTGAAGCGCACAGACCTTCCAGCGATGTCTTGAGTCATTTTAACCTTTCGCTAACAAACGTTTGGACTTCATCACACACACTCTGCAGGCTCGTTCTCAAGATGTCTGCACGTGCTGTACAAATCCAAAATTCATCCGGTCCACGCGGACTTTCTGAAGACCTCCAGAGAGTCTGCTTGGGGGTGCAGAGTTCACAGATTTAATTATCTTTTTACTTATTATGAGTGTGCATCAAAACCTGCGCTACTTGAATCACGTAGGCCGGAAACTTTCCCCACAGTTCGTCTATCGGCGGCGTATAGTTTTACAGACTTGATGTGATGATGGTGAACGCGTCACAGTCCAGGTGGACGTTTGGATTCACCCAGCGGCGTCCTCCAGTCAGACAGAAATCATCAGAGCTCCCATCAAACAAAACAAAAACACACACGAGTCTTTCCTCAACACGCAAACACGAAATGTTACCAGCTGCCGCCAGCAGAAAGAGAAACACAATCATCTTGTCTTTCTCAGTAATTTTTTTCAGCATTCATCAGTTTGAACAGAATAATAATACCTGCCAAATATAATCACTGTTTTCAGTTATTATATTTGGTTTGTGTTTAATCCTTGAATCAACATTATGGCAAACAAAACTTTGAATAATTCCTTTGAGCGCTGTATCATTGTCTGAATCACACAAACCCACAATCAACAATTAGCCAGGCGAGGCAGCGTCCTCCCGCGGTGCCTCGGCCGTGACTCAAAGCCCCTGACAGTGATCCCTGCGCACACTCATTAATAGATCTTTGACAGCTGTCAGATTACGATGGTGATTCACATCGCAGAAGACAGCAGCCCATTGTAATGAAAGCCATCAGGTATACTTCTTTGTGACTCATAGAAAAAACCCTCTCTTCCCACACACACATGCCTACAATCACACCAGTCCTAATCCTTGCTCCCAGACCGAGGAGTCTTGTGAAAACCTGTCGTTAAAAACCTCTGAGCCTGGCAAACACACACATTACTTTAAACACTCCGTACCCAGCAGCTCTCCGGGCCTGTGGCAGCGTCCGGCATCGCACGTGAGCTGACCTTTAAGCTGGGTGGTTGTGTGCAGGAGTCGGCCTTTGGCTGTGGCCAGCTGGCTGCTGTAATGAGATGGCATGCCCTGATAGAGCATCCAGCTAAAAGGTGAAGCTGTAATTGGCAGGCGTCGGGTGGGGTGGGGGGGGGGAGCAGGTGCTGACAGAGAGGTGGGTGGTGGGGGCGGCGTGCACGTTAACACATTTTACATTTCGCGTGTGCGCTGGAGCAAAAGTCTGAAAGTTTCACCTTGTCTCCCCTTTGCACCCTGAGAGGTGAAGCAGACAGACAGAAGCTTCAGCGCTTTCTCCGCCCAAACACAACCACATAACTTCTTCACCCTCCGTCACCCCCACCCCGTCGACCGACTCGACCTGTCATCCCGGCTGCTTTTCCTTCAGCGGGCCCAAATGGCAGCTCAGATGGTTATCAGGGGCCTCTCAATTAGTCTGGGGATAAATGTCATTAAGCAGCTGCAAAAGGCCGTACTGTAAACTCGAGTGGAGCGGAGGAGCTCGCAGAGTCCACGCTTGATCTTTATTGAGGAGGAATTAAACAAAAAGAAATCAGCCGGACCTGGATCCTGCTGTCCAGGACACTGAAAACTCTTTAATATCACCACAAACCACAGAGTGACACCTCCAACAAGCTGCACACGCGGGTGAACTTCATTTATGCAGCAGAATCCCGAGTCGAGCCAGTTATCGACTGCACAGAACAAATCCTTCAATAATTTCATTCAGCGGCGTCTCTGAACTCTGTGTCGTGAATAACTTCGTGTGATATGGATTTTTCTTTATGTCTCACTAATACAGTATCTGAAGGCTGAGTCGGCTTCGCTTCAGGGGTCACCGCTGTACCTTGTCGTCCTCGTTATTACACAAATACTGTGGATGCATGGCCTTAAAACACCTGAAGAGGGATAATTACTGCTGCTCAGTTAACCAGACAAGCTTCATAACGAGTAGAAACTGTCTGTCGTGTCTGTCTCCAGGCTGTAAGCACGTGAAGGGGATCCTGCTGTACGGACCCCCGGGCTGCGGTAAAACCCTGATGGCACGACAGATTGGCAAGATGCTCAAAGCCCGGGAGCCGAAGATCGTCAACGGGCCCGAGATTCTCAACAAGTACGTCGGAGAGTCTGAGGCCAACATCAGGAAGCTGTTCGCAGACGCAGAGGAGGAACAGAAGAGGGTGAGAGGGGGCGACACGCGACTGTTTCATTAGACTTATTATAAGAAGAGCTTAGACTCTCCGTGAAACACAGATCAACGTTTCATCTGTCCAAACAGAAAAAAGCAATTTCTGAAGGAGTGGAGAGATCTGCCCTTTAGCCAGACATAGCTGTAATAAAGTTCTCTAAAGTGTGTGTGTGTGTGTGTGTGTGTGGAGGTGGGGGGTAGTTCTGCATTGAAACCCAGCAGTGATGTTTGACGGTCGGTTTGGATGGTGAGACAGAGTGAGCGTCGAGCCTCACTCTTCACCACCTAATGAGGGGCTGGGCTCTCTTTGACCTCCTATTAGACCTCCCTACACACACACACTCTCACACACACACACACACACACACACACACACACACCATCCAGTGTGTAATAAGGACAGCTCCACACCTGCTTTAAATGCTACGGCTGAGACTGACAGCCTAGTAGATGGAGGGATAACCCCCCACCCTGCTGCTCCCTCACTTCTTCCATCTGTCTCTCCGTTGAGGGTCAGTACTGACAGAAAGGTTTCGACAGCGTCTTTGTCGTTTTTAATTTAAAATATATCTGACGATGTTTTCCGTGTGCAGAAGACGATTCACGACGCAGCGCGCAGATCAAATCACTGTCAGAGGAAACACAAGCCAGCCTTCGTCTCTGTGTTCGTGACCAAACTTGAAATAAAATATAAAATTCAGTATAATTAAATAACTTCACAAGGCCGTAAGTTATGTCCGAGGACCTAATTATTTCAGCTTCAGCTCTCAGTGTAGTTATAAATGTATCAGCATTCGACAGGTCAGACACTGCCCCTCAGAGGAAACTTACATTTTCTAGAAACTTCATTTCAGGATGCAAAATCTAAAATAAATCCTCAGAGTGCTCGACTCTTTGGCCAACTATGATACATGAAGACCTTGAAAAGCTTAAAATAAATAATAAAATACTAATTAGAGACATTTTGTTTGTTTTGTTTGTCAGTAAATAGGATTAATTAAATAACTCTAAGAGCTGAAACTGAAATAATTAGGTCCTCAGACGAAACTTAGACCTTGTGAAGTTCTTAAATGACTTTATTTCAGGTTTGGTTTTTATACTCATGCAGTACAGAGAAGCCGCGCTCTCCCAACAGAGGCTGCCTTGTATTTTTTTGATTAATTCCTTCGACAATGATTTGATTTGGTCTAGTGAGAGCTGATGATGCAAGCCAGCAGACAGCGTATTACACAGTTCTTGCTTTATTATTCTTTTCCCTCGTCATCTCTCAGCTCGGTGCAAACAGCGGCCTTCACATCATCATCTTCGATGAGATCGACGCGATCTGCAAACAGCGTGGCAGCATGGCGGGCAGCACGGGAGTCCACGACACCGTGGTCAACCAGCTGCTGTCCAAGATCGACGGCGTGGAGCAGCTCAACAACATCCTGGTCATAGGTGCTCACACACACACTCTCTTTCTCTTCTCCTTCTGAACATCTGCACTCACTAATTCATCACTCTCATTCATCCTTTTTCCTCTGCTGTCTCACCTTTCCGCTATCTGTCCATCTGTCCCTCCCTCAGGTATGACCAACAGGCCTGACCTGATAGACGAGGCCTTGTTGAGGCCGGGAAGGTTGGAGGTGAAGATGGAGATTGGTAAGCAGTGAAGAATGCGCTCATGAGGTTTAACTCTTTACAGCTGTGTGACAATAAAGAAGTTTTAAAATGTTCAAAAGGAAAACTTCTGTTCAGGTCGTTAAGATGTGAATGTCTCGTCTCTTTTTCCAGGGTTACCGGATGAAAAGGGACGAATTCAGATCCTGCACATCCACACGACGAAGATGCGTCAGTACGACCTGCTGCACAGCGACGTGGACATCAAGGAGCTGGCCGTGGAGACTAAGAACTACAGCGGTGCCGAGCTGGAGGGCCTGGTCAGGGCTGCACAGTCCACCGCCATGAACAGACACATCAAGGTCAGATATTTGACATGTTACTGCTCACAGTTATCCTCTACGGTACGACTGGAGAGGAGTTCTGTGAGGAAAAGGAGCATGAGAATCTCTCAGAGCTCACGTGGCCTTCAAGAAGCAGTCCGACCTAAAAGATATTCAGATAACGGTCATATAAAAAACAGCACATCTTCAAATTTGAAAAGTTTTTGTCACTAAATATGATGCATTTTAGTTCATGGCTTTGTTTTTAATGAGTGTTGCCTCTTATTGCAGGAGGGTTGTTGGGACAGTATGACCTGCAGACAAACGTCATGTCAACGATGATTTTTAGGGTTACAAATATCATTGAATCTATATTTTAATTTCCAGACTGTAGTTCAGGGTTCTGTGGAGTTCTCCCTGTGTCTGTGTGGGTTCTCTCCGGGTACTCCGGCTTCCTCCCGCAGTCCGAAGACACTCAACAGGTTCATTGGTGATAGGTGTGAACGGTTGTTGTGCCTCTACGTGTCCTGTAGTGAACTGGCGACTTGTCCGAGATGTCCCCCGGCCACTCCGCCCTAAGTCAGCTGCGATTGGCTCCAGCTGTGTTCTAATAACACAATCCTGTTCCAAGTTATAAAATAATGTTTTTTTTTTTAAAGTCACTCACTGCTGTAATGACTTGTGTTGCTCAGTGTGTGTGTGTGTGTGTGTGCCCTCACCTCACAAGTGTTTTATCAGGTGCGTGGGCTCAAATCTCTACGCAGCTCAGCGGGACACACAGATAAGCTGAAGTTCTCATCTGTTAAGTGTTCTGCCGCCACACACACACACACACACACACACACACACACACACACACAGAGCAGCAGCAGATATTGGATAGTGATGATACATGACAGACAAGGTGCCTTACACATGTCTGACGGCTGTGACGTTTTTTTTCTTCCCTCTTCTAAACACTTACTCCTCCCTCCTCCACCTCCTCCACCTCCTCCTCCTCCTCCTCCTCCCGGCCTGACCTTTCTGCTCTGAGGGAGCACACTGTCTCCTGACACATGGTGCAACCTCAACGTAATGCAAAGTAATGGATTTCATTAGCAGGAGGCATGGAGTTCATCCAAGCAACTCAAGATAGTAACTCATTATTTGCTGTCGCTCAACTTGCATTGTGTGTGTGCGTGTGTGTGTGTGTGTGTGTGTGTGTGTGTGTGTGTGTTTGCAGGCCAGTAACACGGTGGAGGTAAACATCGAGACGGCGGAGAAGCTGCAGGTCAGCAGACTCGACTTCATGGCGTCGCTGAACAACGACATCAAACCTGTAAGTCGCTTGAACGTCGCTCACACTCTCTTTTCTGTGTTTTTATTATTTATTAAAAAGCCTGAGCGAGTCTATATTTTATAAATCACAATGACCCGAACATGGAAACTTCCAGTTCCTTCCAGTTTTCTGGCGGTAATGATCGTTCTCGTGCTTTCTTACGTCACTCATATTTTCACTCCTTTGTTTCTCATCCCCGCTATTGTTGTCTTTGTTTGTTTCGTCACGCCGCTCTGAGTTCGTGAGGATTTTCTGTAAGCCCGTCGACTTCCTTTCTCACTGGCACATATCATATTATTTTAATTATCGTCTGCCTTTTACCATGACACTTTAATCTAAATGTAAACCACATAAAACTGTTTAAATGTGGCCTCGACCTTACTTTAAATTTATTGCCGTGTTGTCCCAGACTTAAGCTGAATGTGTTCAGGCGGGTTCATGCCTATAACCGGTGATCAGTCAAACAGGAAATGCTGTAATGTTTTGAAGCTGATCCGCCCACCAACCTCACTACGTCTCCGTCTCTCTCTTCCTGTCCAGGCATTTGGTACCAACCAAGAGGACTACGCCAGCTACATCATGAACGGGATCATCCGATGGGGCGACCCGGTGTCAGCAGTCCTGGAGGACGGCGGGCTGCTGGTGCAGCAGACGAAGAACAGCGACCGAACGCCGCTGGTGTCCGTGCTGCTGGAGGGTAGGACTCGCACGTTAAACTAAAGCAGCTCCCAAACATGAAAAAAAAAACAGCTGATCAGTGATGGATCCTCTCCCTCAGGCCCACCCAACAGCGGGAAAACAGCGCTGGCTGCTAAGATCTCCGAAGACTCCCAGTTCCCCTTCATCAAGATCTGCTCCCCGGACAAGATGATCGGACACTCGGAGATCGCCAAATGCCAAGCCATCAAAAAGGTAACGAGTTAGCTGCGGCACACGTACGAAGGCTCGGGCCAGGGTTCAAATCCGACCTGTGGCCCTTCACTGCATGTCCCCAGCTTTCACTCTTACACTCCCTATAAAGTCTTGAAATATAGAAACCAAACTGACTCGTCTCGATCGTGTTTAAAGGTGTGAAAATGTATCACCCGTACTGATGCATGTAAGACTTTTAATCGATGCTGTTGTTTCTCATCTCGTGATTTTTAAAAGCTTTATCACCTGGCTGCCTCAATGTGACACCTACAGACAAACTGGCAGGCGTGTAATGACACCATAACAAAAAAATAATCATGTTTTTATTCCCTGTGATAGATATTTGAAGACGCCTACAAGTCCCAGCTGAGCTGTGTGGTTGTCGATGACATTGAGCGTCTGTTAGGTAAGACCCTCAGAGACTCGCTGCACTTTAAATAAAAAAAGCATTTCGCCTTCTTGATGGATGTGAACCTGCTTCATCTGTCTCGTCAGACTACGTCCCGATCGGCCCTCGTTTCTCCAACCTGGTGTTACAAGCTCTGCTGGTGCTGCTGAAGAAACCTCCTCCGAAGGTAACGAACACTTTGTTGTTGTTGTGGTGTTTTGTTTTTTGTGTGTGTGGCGTGCTCACTGCAGGGCTGCGAGTCCTCAGGTGGCAGAAAGAGGGCAGCAGATCTTCTGGATGCCAGCGCAAAGTCTTGTGAGGAATTGTTGGAGGTCTTTGGCTGCGAGCGGCATGTGTGAGCGCCTGTGTGTGAGTGTATGGTTATTAGAGAGTGTTTTGGTCCAGGCCTGTTGTGCTCACCGTGAATGGTGGAGGTAGAGACCCATTTCTCATAGTTTCTTTGGTTGTAGTTTGTGTGTGTGTGTGTGTGTGTGTGTGTGTTGTTGATGGGTTTGTGAATGAGAGTATAGCCCCACTATATGGCTGCATGTGCATGAGAAGTGGCGCGGGGCCTGGTGTTGAATGCCTGGCTGCAGTGCTCCTCTGGGGTTGTAAAGCGCTGGGCCCAGCGGGGTGCCTGGGGCCGGGGGAGGCCGGGGGGACAGGGAGGAGAATGGGCTCTGTGAGAGAGCCAGGACCTGGCAGCACCGCCGCCTGTGTGGCACCTCATCTGCATGCAGCATCACAACCCCCCACGCCATGGGGGGGCAGCCGGCAGCCATAATCCCCCTGTCTACTCGCCACTCCTCTGCCTCTCCTCTCCTTCGTCTTCTCCTCCTGGTCCTTCTCCAACTTGTCGGCTTAGCGCGGAGCTACATTTTCTCTTTTGCTTCTTTGCTCTTCTGTTTTCTTCTGTTCTGTTGTCCTCTCTTGTTATTTTCAATCCTTTCTTGCTCTTTGTTGTGACTTACGGCCCTCATGCACACCGTCAAACCTTCACCGGGGACATCCCAAAAAGATCTGCACTCCAAAAACGGTGGTCCGCAATCTCACGTCCACCATCCTGTCACAGTGTGACCTGGTGTCATGTCAGAAAATGACCTGAATGTCGAGTGACTCAGCATTGTAAGCGTAAAGAAAACGACAAATTTAAGAGCCACAGAAACTGAATCAAAGCGTTTGATCGCAGTAGTTTGGAGAGTCACGACACCCGGTGGAGCGGGCGCCCCATGTACGAAAAGCTGACTCCGGCTTGTGGTCCTGGTCTGTCTTCAACATCCAGTCAGATTTTATGAGCTCCATCTCACACAGTGAACCTGCAAGACGGCTGTTTGCCTCCAAATGAACATCCGTGATCCATGACACCAGTCCTGACTCTACACTGTCTCTTCTGTCGTGTCCTGAATGTTTAAATCTCATAGAAAGTCGAACTGTCAGTCTCTTTGCTTCCCCCCGTTAATGAACAGAGTACAGATGAACGGTCCGCTTCTCTTTCAGGGTCGTAAGTTACTGATCATCGGCACCACGAGTCGCAAAGACGTCCTCCAGGAAATGGAGATGTTGGACGCTTTCAGCACCACCATCCACATTCCCAACATCTCGAGCGGAGAGCAGCTGGTCGAGGCCCTGGAGGTAACACACCAACACACACACACACACACCAAAAAACAAACACGTATGCAGCTGCAGGTTTACACCCCAAACATCAGAAGATTTTCACGTGCTGTTTTCAGGACTGATCTCCTCTCTCGTCTCCTCTCTCCGGCTTCTCTCCACAGCTGCTGGGCAGTTTTGAGGAGGTCGAGCGGGCCAGCATAGCTAAAGCTGTGAAGGGCAAAGGTCTGTGGATCGGCATCAAGAAGCTGCTCATGCTGATTGAAATGTCCGTCCAGGTGAGGAAGTCTTAACTCTCAACGACTGCTGGATGGATTTTCATGAAACGTTGTACAAACATTCTGAGTTTCAGGAAGGACCGACCCTCATGATTTCATCCTGATGTGGCAGATTAAGACGACTTAAAAGTCACCTTGGTGTGCTGGTTCGCTCCGCTGCTCAGTCCAGTGTTCGACTCCAACCTGTGAACCTGTCTCTTTCAGATGAAGCTCCGTCGACGCTTTTTTTAATCATTATTCTCAAACACACATTTCAAACTGGCTCAGCTCGTGTATTATTGTTTTCCTAACAGCGCGGTCGGAGCTCAAGCGCCGTGTCCCTGCTCTTCCTCGACATCTGGCCGGCATTCTCAACAGAATCTGCCTCCGTCACAAAAAACTGTCATCTATTAATGCTGGAATGAAAAACTGTGCCGATGATTTGTTGAGCAGACGGATCCAGTGCGTTTTCTAAAAACTGTTTTTTTTTTTTTTTGGAGACCCGATAGTTATGAAACCATGTTCTGCACGACGCGGTCCAACTTACATTCACGTGTTCTGAATCAGAGGGAAGCAACTCGATTCAGTTAATATCAGTCATCATAAGAGCCGTACACATATGGAAGGTTATAAAAACATGCATGTGTACGTTAAAGCCGTGGAAATGAAACATAGATCATCATCAGGGAGCAGGTTCTGGGCTTCACTGATCCAGTTGTATGTACAGATAAGTGCAGTGTGTACGGAGCTGCTCGCCTTTTTGAAGACGCCTTCAGGAGTTTGTGCTTCGGCCCTGGAGTTATGTTTTTTACATTTTTCTAAGAGTCCCTCTTTAAATTGTTGTAACCCAAATGATTTACTTGCAAACTGTTGTAAGGGCCCTGACCCTGTCAAAACACCCGAATGATCCATCTGGACCGACCCTGCACGAGTCAGCACGAGTCGTACATCACGCTGCCTGAGACGCAGGGTTAGTGATTTAATTTGATCAACTTCTTCACGCCCGCTCGACAAGCTCGCTGCTCGTTCTCACCTGTTAAATAATGAGACGATGCAGAGCGGCGTTAGTTAGGATCACATCATCGCTCCACAGGAGGTGGCAACTTCACTGCAACGCTGTGTCTGGGCACGCTCGGTGACTGAACGCGTTTAATCTTTATACAAGGCCAGATCTCTCCAGTGAAGTTTGCTTCACGTACAGAGAGATACGTCAACATGTCGATGTTTTGATCCTCACCCATCCTTTAAACTCGGCGTCTGAGCTGCACTCCTGTAAAGTTTGGTGATGTCGCGTTGATGAAATCTGTCCACAGACAAACAAACACCTGGCAAAGGACTCAGATCTGCCTTTGTGCTCCAGGATCGCATTATACACATTTAGACTCACAAGATGACAACAATCACTGATCCAGGGAGTCTTACTCTGTTAAGTCTCAACAGAAAAAGCAGCCCTGAGAAACAGACGTGCTAGAAGCAACTACTCGAAGGACTACCTGTCTATTATTGCTGTGAGCTAATGGCTTTCCGAGCGTGTTTCCTCCCCGTGGTGTTTTGTTGTTCATTATTTCACGAGTGTGTAAGATTCAAGTGGCTCTATTCAAAGAATATCATAGGCATAACTTAGAATGAACCTTTTTATAGCACTGCGAGTCCGCCCTGTCACAAACTGCAGTTCCTCTAACGTCCACTTGAGTCTGGCTCCAGAAGTGAGTCAGTCTCCATAAGTCCCCATGTTAAAGCAGAAATAAACATGTTTACAGCCTGGTACAAAAAACAGTTTTGGTCTCTGTAGCTAATTTCCCCGTTCATGACAACTGTACTGAGGGTGAATTTATATACAACTCACCTGTTCACATTATATTAAGGCTTAAAGTTATGCAGGATTAAGAGCGTGGACGCTTTGACTGACAGGTGGGTGTCGTCACAGATGGCTTGTTTGAGCAACACCGATGATCCAGGTTTTTAGATTAGTCAGGACGTCTGTATCTTTAATGGATTAATCAGTGGAAGTCTAACACTGCGTCGCCGTCGTCCTCTTTAAAGCAGAAGACGTCTCTTCAGTGTGTCTCAGCTGTTCTGTTGGAAGTGTGCAGTACAAAGTTGCTTTGTTTCACGGCGGCTTCTCGATACGATAAAGATTTCCCATCTGCAGTTTGTCGACTGAAACAGGCAGCAGGACGTGTAGCGAACAGCAGCAGCAGCAGCAGAGCTTGACCTAAATCTGACTGTTGACTGGCTGCTGCCTGCGTGTCTGTGGTATGTTGATGTGCGCTGCCTGTTTGTTGAGGCTGGATGCTGTGTAATTGCTGTGGTATGCACAAATGCAGCCATGTTCTGCTACCCTACAACACAACACACACACACACACACACAGCCTGAAGAAGTATGAACCTGTGTTTGCTGAGACATGCTGCAAACAGCTACACACAGACAGACACATGCACGCACACTCACACTTCAAGTCTTTATCTCCTCTCCTCTCATTCCAGCGTGTCTGACTGCTCTCATGTCTTAACTTTAATAGCTACAGGCGATTCCAGGCATACTGTAAGTTATTGCAGAGGTTGCCATTAATTTTACTTCCTCTCTCTCCCCCTCCTCCTCCTCCTCCTCCTCCTCCTCCTCCTCCCCTTCTCCACAGTCCTGTTTGTACAAACTCCAGTGTGAACTCCAGGACCCGCCGCTCTGATGTTTCAACACCTTGTTTCCGAAATTTAAAATGAAACAGATGCTCGTTCACACGGGGGAAAATAACACCTATTATTGCGTGCACGTAAGACGACGCTGTGCTTGACTTTCTTTCTTTTTTTTTTTTTTAGATGGATCCCGGCTACAGAGTCAGCAAGTTCCTGAGTCTACTGAAGGATGAAGGAGCGTAAGTATTCTTTTCCTGTTTTTAACCCCGACTCCTTTGGAGCAAAGCGGGGATCATCAGTGACACTGAACACTCACACCACACACACACACATCTGTCACTTCATTTACAAGTGAAGCGCGCAGTGTTTACATTCTGATCAGCGCATCAAGTGTGATTAATAATAGACATGTTGTCCCCCCGCAGACTGGGTTCTGAAAAGTTCGTGGCAATCTAGACTCGGCGGAGCCGCATAGTGGGAAAGAGGCATCCTTCAACGGTGAGACTGCAGCGCCTGCATCGGGCGACACGCTCACATGTTCTCCTCTGTGTAAACTGTAAAACCGTGAGTTCAGTTTAGTGATTCATACCCACAGAAGTGTAATGATGGTGCAAGTCATGTCAGGCAGACGTCTGACCACAGAGTGATGAAGGCCAAGAGAATGTCAGCCTGATTAAAATGTGTTTCATTAGAGGACGCTCTGTTCTGCTGAGTCATAAACACTTAATGAACTCACCTTTCCAAGTAACTACTTAGAAATGTAATTTTAGAAAACATAAATCAAAGTTTTCTGCTGAAATTTGATGTTTTGTGTTCGTGCATCAAAATCATCTTTACACTTAAAGGTGCAGCGTGTCAGATTTAGGTGTATCTATTATGGAAATGAAGAAGAAGAAAATATTCATTAGTGTTTAATCACCTGAAATAAGTCATATTGTGTTTTCGTCGTCCTAAAATGAGAGCGGGTCCTCTTCACGGAGACAAACTAAACTCTGATCTGACCTTTTGCTTTTTATGTTAATTTGGCTGCCACTGTTTTTACTACGAGCTTGGAAGAAGAGGGTGCGGCGTGGGAGGAGAGTATTCATTTGGTTGCAATCTGCAACCTTACCGCTAGGTGGCACGAAATCCTTCATACACTGGACCTTTAAAGAAATCGTCTCTCTGCTTTCACTTACGTCTGTAGCTCAACGCACGAGCAGCTCAACGTAGAAAGTTTGTGTCATTTCTTCGTCGTCGTAAAACAAGCACAACTTGTTTTTACTCTCTGGTTTCTATACAAGTTAAAGAAGCGTGTTGAGCTTTAGAGGCACCAAAATGTTGAACTACTTTAATTGTGTTATTATTTCTGATATCTTTGGCTCTCCACCGTCTGGAGTGAGGATGTTTTTAGGCTCTGAATCAGGTATGAGGGCACGGATGTGACTAATAAGATCAGATCTCTCGTCCTATATCACCGCTGTTCTGATCTGAGTCTGTAAAACAATTCACACTCTTGTTAATATGGCTCGATCGTCGCACGTTCTTAAAGTTTCTAAAGTTATCTGGCCAACTTCCTCCTGATCCTGCTTTGTGAAACACCCCCCATGAGAGGAGAGGCTGCCCAGGGTGATGAACAACAAACGCTCCGACAACTTTTCAACTCGCAGCCGGAGCTTCGCTTCACATCACCGCCTCAGAGAGACTTATGGTATATAGTCGGCGCACGGCGTGCCTAAAAATAGGTCGACTAGACAGGTGCTCTCTTGTGGCAGCACGTCTCCTTCCCCTGCCTGTCTCCGCTCACTTTTATTTGTCTCTCTTCACTCAGTTGCTGATGAACGGAAGCCTGAAAGAGGCTGGCAGGAGGAAGCAAGCGAGAGAGAACTTTCCATCTCCCTCCCTCCGCATCCTTCCCCTTCCCGTCCCATCCCTGAAGAAACTCTCTCTGCACTGCAGCAGCAGCACGCAGCCAGGCGACCTCCTCCTCTTCAGCACTATGTGAAGATGTAACATAAGAGAAATAAGCAGTGTGTGTGTGTGAGTGTGTGTTTGTATCTGTGTATATTGCATTTCTTGAAGACTTGTGCTGTAATCTCTGATGTGACGCCCCCTCCCCGAGCACTCCAATGAGATCTTCTGTCTAAAAAGTTTGGCTGGCAGGCAGACGTGCATGCACAGACACTAATCATAACACTGTTTGTTTGTATATCTGTGTGCACAGGTTTGTAATTTGATCATTCCAGGACGTGGCGTCTCCGTGACTTAAAGATCTCACTCTGTTCTTAACATGTTATGTACTTGCCTGTGTCTCGTTTGTTTATTTTATGAATAAATTAATTATATTACTACCCAGAAACTCTGGACTTAATGATAAAATTAAGACATCTCCACACATGAAACGTGTAGGTGAACAGACCCAACGATCCGCTCGTTATCAGGTGTTCTTCTCATAATTACGGCATGTTGAAATCACGAGGAAACTTTGTAATCTAGCGTAATTATCTCGTAATTATGAGAAATATGGCACGTCGCGATGAGAAGAACCCACTCAGACGGTTTGCGGTTAACCTCCACAGCGTCTACGTTGCACAATCGCCCGTACAGCTCGACAAGAAAACACAGTCAGCCGTTTACCAAGTAGCTACTGCAGCGTGCGTGTGGCCTCACAGTAAATCACAACGCTTCAGAATATTGTTTCACTTATCGGTAACTCGTCGCTCACGACCGTGCTTACACAGGGGAATAGTGTTGCTACAACACGTGGTCTTCTCTCTCTTTATTTTTTCATATACAAGTGAAATTAATTACGAATGAACCAAAGCTTATTAACTGTATACATTTCTTTCCTTTCTGTTTGTAATTATGAAGAATCATGGATGTCATTGCAATAAATGTGGTCATGTGAAAAACGTTATATTCAGTATGTTTTGTGTGCGTGTGATGAATAATCATGATGTACATGTTCTACACAATGGCCTTGAAGGCGTTGAGGTACTGAAAACCAGCTCTGTCTCTCTCTTGTATCAAACAGCTGGGCGTTGTAGTTTTTCTGGCAGCAGGGACGGACAGCTGAAATAAATTACAGCGTGTTTGTGGTGCAACAGTGCGGCGCGGCGATGTGTTTTTAATAGTTTCGGACAACAATGGACAGACAAATGAGAAATATCCCTGCTGGTTTCTGTGGCATTTGTTGACAATACGAAAAATGTTCTCAAATTAAAATGATCTATGAATGTTCAATATATGAAACAACTATAAACATGATTCATGTGTGAAGGGACATGTCTCTAATCAAATGGCAACGGCTGCAAATTCTTGACCTTTAAAAACATTTTTTAACATAAAATACATGAACACGTTCTTAATATTTGTTACATTAGTGATATTTCAAATATTATCTGACAACGTTATTGTCTTTACTTGCTGTTTTTCAATGTTTTTTAGTAACAAAGTTACTGTAATAACATTTTATGTCGCCTTTTTTTATTATTATTACTAAACTCACATATTGTATCTTCATTGCTCAAAATATAAGGGGACTAAAAATGGCAACCAAAAGCTGAAGCCTGGCAACCACTTTTAAAAGTTAGTGCTGTTTATCATCCAAGGTAGACTTGTAACATTGAAGGGGATCTACTGGCGGATTATGATAACCATAACTATGTTTTCATGTGCGTGTATTAACCTAAAAATAAGTTTTATTACCATAGAATGAGACTTTTATATCTGCGGACAAGCGGACTCCTGATGGGACCTTTTCTGTGTTTTTGTGAGTATTCACTTGGTTTCAATAAAAAAAAAATCAAAAAGCACGAGACAGTTTTTTTGTTCTTCAAATATATAATCTTAGTTCAGTCATACAGATATATACATTGTATAATAAATAATATTTATAAAAACATAACATTTACGATTATAAAATAAAAAGGAAATTATTCACTTTAAAACATTTGTACAAAACTTTGGATATAGCGGGGGAGAAGGGGTGGAGGGGGGAAGGTTGTCGGGGGAGTTTGGAGGGAACTGAACACAGAAAGTTTGGCCCAGGTAGACGGGCTGCGGAGAAGATGACACATGATGCTAAGCTATGTCACAAAGAGAGGACAGCCTATACACTACGGCGTAACTTGTGTTTCTGTTGTTGGATATAATTAATAGGAAGCAGGCGGGACTGTCAGAACATGTCGAGTGGAAACCTCTCACAGCTTGTTCCACCATTGTGAAGAGCCAGCCCTGCCATCCATCCATCCATCCATCCATCCATCCATCCATCCATACATACATACATACATACATACATACATACATACATACATCCACCCATCCATCCATCCATCCACCCATCTATCCATACATACATCTACCCATCCACCCATCTATCCATACATACATACATACATACATACATACATACATACATCTATCCATCCATCCATCCATCTATCCATACATACATACATACATACATACATCCATCCATTCACCCATCCATACATACATCCATCCATCCATCCATACATCCATCCATCCATACATCCATTCACCCATCCATCCATACATACATACATCTACCCATCCATCCATCCATCCATCCATCCATACATACATACATACATACATACATACGTGCATACATACACACACCCATCCATCCATACATACATACATACATACATCTACCCATCCATCCATACATCCATCCATACATACATCCATCCATACATACATACATACATACGTACATACATACACACACCCATCCATCCATCCATCCATCCATCCATCCATCCACCCATCCATACATCCATCCATCCATCCATCCATCCACCCATCCATACAGCCATCCATACATCCATCCATCCATCCACCCACCCATCCATACATCCATCCATCCATCCATCCATCCATCCATCCATACATACATACATACATCCATCCATCCATCCATCAATCCATCCATCCATACATACATACATTCACCTCGGTTTGTCACTGGCAGCCGTCACACACTTCCACACATCTTGCACACATAAATCATCCTCGAGCTCCTGACAAGATTTCCCAACCTTCTTCTTCTTCTTCTGCTGCTGCTGCTTAAAAGTTCTTCGAATCTTTCCCCATCTGCCCAGAAAATCACAACTCTTCCTTTTGTTAAAAAAAAAAAAAAAAACCAGAAGTCAGCATCACCCGGGCTGACGTCCACGTCTCCTGACGACAATATTTTGTCTAAATTACAGTATTTTGTTCTTCCCAATATCTCCAAAACAGCGGGCCGGTTTTGGGGTCTACTGACAAGAGTACAAGTTCATAAATCAAGCTTCTTTAAAAACCTCAACTGTCCTACTGAGTTGGAGAGAAGTAAAGGAAGGACGTGAAAGCCAATCAGAACCTACTCTGGTCTCCACATGTCGTCACATGTCCCCCTTTTTCTCTCTCTTCTTTTTTTTTTACAGTGATGAAAGAAAGCTTCAGACAAAACGTCTCTAAGATGGACCTGATGAAGTGTTAGATAAAAAAAGATTTTGCTCAGAATTATTTTTAAGCATGCTAAAGCTTGACTCGAGTTCGATGCATAAATTTAAAAACCAAACAGCCGTAAATTATCTTCTACTCGTGTCATTCGAGCGCCGTCTTTCTCCTTAACCACAGGGCGTCATTCACAAGAACTGCTACCTTGCATGGAAGAAGAACAACGCTCAAATGTTTACCACCTGGAGTTATTGAATAGTGCATAAATATACATGTGTAGGGTTCTTAGTTAGTGGAATGAGCATGCTTGTTCACACACATGCTGCATACCTCCAGTCCCAGCCCAATGGTAATATTTCAGAAATGCAGGGCAATAAAAATCAGCGCTGTAGCATATATCTTCCAGGCTTTTCCCGGGGTTGACTGGTGCAGTCGAGTCAGTCAGCAGGGAGTAGCAACACTGAGGATTTCATCAGCTCAGTAGTTAACAAAAGACAGGACTGCGGCACTTCCAACACCTGCCTGTGCTGCGTTTCAGTTCGGTTCAGTAGTCACAAAGTGATGGTTTCCTGGGGCTGCCGACGTGTTCAGTATCACGGTGTAGAGGTTGGTTTAGTTTCAAACAGACAAACAAACAAAAAGTAAACCGACCAGACTCGGCTCAGAGAAGTGAGGTGTTAGTTAGAAGATGCTTTTTATTCAAAAAGCAAAGAGAGTCTGAAAGTTTCTTTTTTTTCCTTTTTTTTTTTACTGCATTAATCTCACAGGTAAAAAGTGTTACTGTACATGCCGCAGACATCGTGTTGGCATGGAGGGGGGAAATAAATAAAGACAAGGAGGGGAGGGAGGAGGAGGGGACGGTGGAAGGGGGTCGTGGCCCAATGCTGCAGGGGCGAGGGGGGGGAGGAGGAGAGTGGCACAACTCTGGCTTCTTCCCATGAGAGTCGACTGGATCAGCCGGGTCGACACAGGACACGTTCTGCTCAGATATTATGGAAATGGGTGTAGTGGTTTGGAAGACGGGTTCTAAAGGAGGAGGTTTCTATAGAACTATCCATTACTGATGTGCCAGTCAGGCCTGAGTGTGTGTGCTGATGAATATGTTTCTTGAAGACGTCGTGCAGGAGTTGTGGGTGTTGAAGTGTGGGTGGGCAGCACTTGTAGTCCAGCAGTCAGTTTGTCCGAGCGCGCTCTCACTTGCACGTGTGAACGTCGTAGACGCGCACGCACTCCTGACAGCTGACGTAGCAGCACCAGTGGAAGATGCAGTGGCACTTCTCCTTGCGCTTCTCAGTCCGGGTGTTGTGACCACGCCCGCAGCACAGCAGGTCGCAGCCCTCGATGCCGTGCGACGACACGTTGCAGGCCCGGTCTCGAGTCCCGAAGGAGCCGGTCTCCGGGTTGGGCTCGCAGAAGTTGGGCGAGCCCTCGTAGTAGACCAGGTCGCGCTCGGTTGGGTGCTTGAAGAAGTTGTACTTGACTCGTAGCGTCTCCACCCAGCCTCGTGACTCGCGGTGCTTCTCCACCACCATCTCCGAGGCGCTGTCGTACTTGTCCTTCAGGTAGTCGCCCAGCATGCGGAAATCCGGCTGGGCCCACCAGCACGTCTTCACCTCGCAGCTTCCCGACAGGCCGTGACATTTGCAGCGTAGGTGCATGTGGTCGAGGATGGTCTGCGAAACAGAAGAAGATTTTTATGTTGTAGGAATGTTTATATAATATAATATTGGTGCTCGATTGATGCCTCAAAGCAATACATTCACTAGAAATATATATTTTTAAAAGCAGAGAGCCTGCAGGCTTTTAAAGGGAGCTTAGCATATTCCAATGGAAATCCAGAGTGTTAAACGTTTAAACGTTGACACCACCTCTCCTCAGTGGATCCATATATTCATAAATCCCTAAATACACTTCTTGTGGCTGAGCTTTTGGAGCCATGAGGTGGCGAGTCGACAGTTCGGACTACACCCGTCTTCCTCCTGGGGAAGAGTCGAGCTACAAACTTCTCCGAGCCGACAGGTGTTGAGAATTCATAGCCCTGAAAAAGGGGGAAGATTTCAGGGCGGGAGTGTTCCTTTAAAGCATAATTAACTTAAAATGTCTTAATCTGATGACTCAGTGCTCGCGGGACAGTCAAGTCAGTCACCGCCGTGAAAGATCTATCGGAATTTTATGGTCCGAAATTTACAGGAAATTCAGTAACGCAGACGAACAAAACCACTAAAGACTCGCAGGCCAGGCCAAGAAAAACAACGTGCCACTGGCTGCGAGTTATTCAAGTGTCATGCAGCTGTGAAGCACAGAGGCTCTGCGCCGCTGCTGATTCTCTCTGAAGTCGCTGGCTCACATGGTGAGCGTGCAGCCCTCGGGGCATATTTCACCTTTGTGTTTTGATTTTTGTTGTGCTTTAATTCGACGGCTATATTTAGCTGCAGAATTCCCCCGGCTGGGGCGGAAGGCAGGTGGCTGGGGCACCTCTGGGGCAAGAGAGAGAGCGTATAAGGGATGGAGCAGAAGTGTAAAAAGGGGGTTGGATGGACTATAGTGACATCACGCTGTGAGCTTGTCATGCCAACATCAAGTCCCAGAGGCCCTCGGGGCTAAATAATGGAGCGTGAGAGGGCCAGGTGGAGAGAGGAGAGTCCTGACAGTGCTGCTGTTCACCTCGCTCCTGTGGTCTCCCCCGGCTGCTCCTGTGTGCTCCGATCAAAGGGCTGTCTTGTTGCCGTGTGGTCCCTCCATTTGCCCCTCAGCGAGCAGCCGGGGAGCCTGTTTTCTCCAAGCGGTGACAGCAGCCAGTGATGTTTTAAGTCGGAGCCCCCTCCTCCACCTTCTCCACCTCAACTCGCTCGGGTTATTTGACTGGCAGGGAATTTTTACATTGGGGTGCAAGGCATGAAAGGCAAGGTGTGTGTGTGTGTGTGTGTGTGTGTGTGGGAGGGTGTTGCTTACTCGAGTAATTAACTAGTCATTCAAAGTCAAGTGCTCGTTTTCGAGTGGAAACTCCGAAATGCACCAAATCCCTCGCCGCCACACGAACAATTAGTAATGCTTAACTGTAATGTTTGCTGGATAAATCCATTCACACAGTCGGATCTTTGTCCATTGTTTGGTGCCTGTCGGTTTCAGTTTTCCCCCCTTCTGCTGCAATTTATAGTACAAAGTGTGCAGAGGTTGTCTAATTAATGTGATGTATTGCAGTGCAAACGCTTTCATCCCTCGCTACAAAAATGTGCTCGACAATGGAAGCTGCTTTTATCTCGCACAGATGTTCACCACAGCTTGTAACCAAGCGGTAACCCCATGTTCAAAACTTCACAGCAGAAATAAACATGTTCACAGCCTGGTACAAAAAACAGTTTTGGTCTCTGTAGCTAATTTCCCCGTTCATGACAACTGTACTGAGGGTGAATTTATATACAACTCACCTGTTCACATTATATTAAGGCTTAAAGTTATGCAGGGTTAAGAGCGTGGACGCTTTGATTGACAGGTAGTGTCGTTACAGATGGATTGTTTGAGCAACCAGTCGGCACAATGATCCACGTCTTTGCCTGTTTTTAGATCAGTCGGGAAGCGGTCCACTCATGGTGTCCGTTCTTTATACTGTCATTGGTTCTAACCAGTAAACTACTGATGTCTGATCAGTATACTGTCGTAAACGTATGTGGACTCACCTGTCCACCTTTTCACGCAACTAACCCTGAGCCTGCTTCATAAAGGTTTGGATTGCTGGAGGAACTTTGACGTCAACTCCTTTCAGACGAACTGGAGCGTGGTCTGCGAGCCAGGCCTCGTTAAAGGCATCAGATTCTCTCTTGTGTCTGAATGGGAGCAGCCAGGTTCTCTCAGAATCTTGTGGGAAACCTTGTGACATGTGGGTGTAATGTTCATCTCTGCACATTTTTGTGTCTGTTTACCGTCCGTCCTGCCTCATTGTTGTGCCGGTTCATTGCCGAGCGAGCGTCTGGCCGATTCTCCCTGGCGTCAGCGAACTCCCTGGACACCAGCACCCCGAACTCTGCGTCCTCGCTGCAGCCGCCCCACTTCCAGCCCTCCCCGGGAGGCCCCTTGTGGTGGGAATCGCAGCCGCACATGGTGGACGTGCCCTCGGCGCAGGAGCGCGTCACCGCGAAGGCAACGCCAGCCGAAGCTATGGCGTGGACGAACGCCGACTCTCTGGTCGCTGTGGAGAGAGGCGGATGAAGACAGACAGACAGACAGAGAGGAGGCAGAGCGTGTCAGGCTTGTGTTAAACAAGGCAATCTTTACAACTGCCAACATCCAGACGGAGGCATTGAAAGGGATCCCTCGAGGCGATAACCTCAATAACACATTTCATCTCGGAGAAGGCACATTTATGTACCGGTATGTGCCACTGTGGAAAACAAGACGCCTATAGAAGAAGAACCTCTAATCCTCTCTTATTACAGTGTGTAAAAATGTTTCGCACTGTTTACCGTGTGATGATGAAGCACGGAGGAACCTAAAAACTTTTTTTTTTTTTAAAGAGTCCCTGCAGTGACATCAGGGGCCTTTGTGGTTGTGTCAGGACGGCCTAACGCTCAGCGGGATCTCAGTGACCTCCTGTCATCCCTGAGGTGTGCTGCTTTGCATCTGGATAGTGTTTCAGGAATGTTGTCACCCCCCCTCCAACACCACCACCACCACCACCACCACCACCACCCCTCCGCCTTCACCCTCCTCCCCGTCCCTGTTTAGAGCCCAAGGCCTTCTGGTGAAACCGAGCAGTGTGTCGGGCCTGTTTCTTTTTCACACTGAGGGATGGAGTTACGCCTCCTTTGAAGGCAACAGCTTATTATGTAACCAGACACCATTGTTTCACAATCACAGCACACTTACCGTGGCTCACACTCGCTCTGTAACACACACACACACACACACACACACACACACTGCCCTTCAGCTGCAGCGTCTCGACTTTTTCGAGCGGCCTGAGTTCACGACACGCACGGTTTTGTGTGATGTTGTTTTTTTTGGGGAAATTTGTATGAACACGACCGGAGAATAAAATCCATATTCCTGCAGACCACAGTAGTTGTAGCTACTAAAGCCAAAAAATTCCTCCAGCGGATTCATCTGCCAGTGAGGCTTTCAGGGCCCAGTGAGACTTTACAAGCCACAGACAAAGCGTGCTGATGTTTTGGCCGCAGACTCACTCATGTCTGCGCGAAAAGTTACGAGACAAACAGAGTTTTGGTGTTAATCTGTCAGAGTTTGTGCTGTTTCAAAGGGTTAAAGGTCACGCTGATCCTCGAAACACTGTAAATCAACGCAGGCTGTTATTTTTAGACACGTCTCAGCCTGGACACGCTGTATTTTCACACTTTATTCCTTCGGAGAGACAGTTTCGGTCCTTGACACACGGTCCTCAGGTTCGGCATCCCCTTGCTCACCCTGGCAAGTCTAGCTGGGCCCTCCACAACAGGGGCCTGTGAGCCCTGGGCCCCTGGAGCTCTGGCTGTTAGCCAAGGCTAGCGCTGCTCCTGCTACCTGCTGGGCCCATCAATCCGCCTTTGTTTCCCTTGTGTCACACTGTATTATCCGCACAAAGGGCCCAGCGACTCGCGCCCCCACAGCCCCGCTCTGCCCGGAGCTGGCATTCCCTAAACTCCCTAACCCCCCACCTCTCTCTCTCTTTCCCTCGCTCTCTCTACAGCCACCCCTCTGCCAACACCCTGAGCTGAAATCCCATACACCACCACCCACCGCAGGACCTCAACCCCCCACTTCCTCCAGGCATCCACCAACAGCACCACCACCATGGCCAACACGCAGCTTAAGGTGGCTGGAGCTGGTGGAGTTGGTAGCGCTAACTGGAACTTTTTTTTTTTTTTTTTTTTTCCATTCATCACTCCCAAAGTGAGACGCTCTTCTTCCTTCCCTCCTTCCCTCCTTCCCTCCTTCCCTATCCCAAAAGTGCACACCCGGACTAGGTTGCGAGAGATCCCCTTTCAGCCTGTTTTCATGACAGAGTCAAAAGGGCGTGTGAATGGGGCGTCCGTGGGAGCTGGACTGTGTGAGGCGCGCACTGGTCTTCATGCACAGTAGGGGTTGAGCGGAGCCCCCCGGCCCTTTTCTATTGCCTGTAATCTCATTTGGCCTCCCCTCTCCCTTTTATTTGACTGAGGAGCTTGGACTGCTCACACTGCCCAGCTCTGCCCAGATTCCTTCCCCTCTGACACACGGGGCGAATTCATTTCCAATTATCAGCCTCGCTCGCAACAACTTCTACCTTTATAATTAACCGAACACCTGCGCCTATTGTTAGCTTGTAGGTATCCTCCAGTTCTTCTTGTGATGGATGTCTCCAGTACACCAGCTGTACCTGTCAGGGTTCCCGCTGATAGATCTGCCACGCTGACCCTCTTTCATGTACGAGAGTGTAAACACAGTCGGGAAAACCAAAAAAAGAAGAAGTCACCGACTCTGAAGACAAATGTGAATATTGGAAGTAAAGACGGATTGGAAGTTGGATAATGTGTCAGTGCTTGTACCTGCGCTCATTTCTCACAGCAGCCGGGAAAGGTGTATATTATTGTAATTGCCCTAGTTAGTCGTTTGTCAGCAGGAGCCCAGAGAACAGGCAGTGCTAAGCCTTAGGCTGGAAACTGTTAAACGCTGTGCTCTGTAACAGCTTGCAGTCGCCTCGGCTATATAACCTGCTTTCTACAGTGTTGTTTTGCAGAGATCATTCATTTCATCCTGCAGGTCTCAATAATTTACCTTTATCTAGCACGGGGCCAAAGATGGCCAGGTTGTCCTTGATGGTGGTGCAGTTCCATCTGCGGCCCCTGAACTGGTGCTGGCACTCCTGGATCCCGAGCTTGACGCCCTCGGCGACGCTGGGCATGATCTCGATGTAGTTGCGACAGAAGCGCAGCTGCTTGGGCACCAGGCCGGGGATGGAGCCGCACAGGATGGGTTGGGAGCCCAGAGACGAGTACTGCTGCCCAAGGGCCAGGGACCTGTAACACATCACACACACACAGAGGGGGGTGGAGGGTGAGCATCATTAAAAGACACCTGCTGGACTTTGAAACATCTGTGCATCTGTGTTAGGCACTGTCACGGAGTCTGTGACCACAAATGAACCTCGACTGGCCAAGTGTTGACCCTGAAAGTTCTGAATTTATGTCAAAGTTTTGCAAATATTGGACAGTTTTATTCAGGGTGAAGTCTTTCTGGTTTTCATATTTCTCAAAAAGGTGCCCTCCATGAAAGGAGGCCGCTTCTGCTCCGTGATATAATCGTGATTCATCCTTGAGTGTTTTATTGACTTGTCTGTTTAATGTAGTTTATATTAAGAGTTTATTTTGTCTCTGTCTTCTGTGCTGGGATGACGGGGCTAGGCCACTTCAGGGCAGGGATACGAGCTATTAGCACTGACTTCTCAAAGTGTTCCCACTTGTTAGCGTACACAGATCTGCTGATCTAACAGATAACACACACGAGAACCTGTCGGCTCAGTTTGGGAAAAGCCCCCGCACACAAATTCAGATCTGTGAAAGCACCTGCCTCTGCAATCCATCGTTCATTGGTGGTTTTCCTCTTTGTTTTTAAGCATGACAGCGAGTACAGCTGAAATCTAAAGCTATGCGCCTCACCAGAAAGACCCCCGTGTGCAGATGTGCCTAAGCAAAGGGGATTAATCACCACAACGAGACAGCCAAGATCAGCCCGCCATGCCAGAAACCATTATAGTTTCATTCAGGTAATTAATTTTAATTGCTTTCTATTTCTGTTGAAATAAAGGAGACAGAGAAAACATGTTTTCCACTCCCGTGTTTTAACATGCTTTTTGTGGCGACAAGCTCAAACAAAGCTGCACGGTTTCATCCAGAAAGGTCGAGCGTTGACTGTCGGATGTCGGACTTTCTGAAAGAACCCGGAGAACAAACATGTTCCTGTTGCACGGTCTGCATTCGTAACAGATGAACGCTTCACAATAGACAGTGTGCGACTTCGCAGGGTTGGGATGTGAACGCCAGCACAAAGTCGAGCAGACTCTCTCCGTCGAGGAGAGTCTAGGGCGGACAACGTGGCGCTGGAGGCCATGAGAGGATCATGGGGGCGAACAATTGACGCTGATCAGATCAGAGCGCCACTCAGGATGACCTCAGGACCCCCGCAGGGCGCAACCCAATCACAGCAGCCGGTGACTCTGACAGATGAGCGCAGAGCGGTGCCCCACCCCAACACAAAAGTCAAGCTATTGAAGTCAGAGGGAAAAAATCCCCCCTCAGATACGTTCACAGCTCATGTGCGCTTTTTTTTTTTTTGCTTTCTATGTACGGCTCAACCCTGCCCCCCACCTCCCTCCCAAAAACCCTCCTCCTCCTCCTCCTCTCTGTTTTTGATCTCAGGTGAGCATTGTTACAGCAAGTATCGAGGCTTACGCACCGAGACACGAGAGGGGGGGGGGGGGGCTTGTTTTGGTTTTACAGCTGGTCATATCCACGACGATCATGTAATCAGCCGCTTGTGTTGTTGGCATGAGCCTCCCGACTGACAGCGATACACAACAAACAATTCTTAAGTTTCAGTATGATGTGATGGCAGCTGGTTACATAAACCGTTTGAAACGCCGCTTTGCACGAGGACAAACTCTCCTCTTTCATATCTGACTTAAACTCTGTTTTGCACAGTTTGATGCAGACTCTGTAACTCGATCGCGCTTCATCAATCTCCGTCCATGTTCTTGTCTTTGGGTGTACCCACATTAGCTCATCTCCCGGTTCCCGGTCCCACCAACATCACTGAAGTGTTGCTGACTTCACTCCGTCTGGTGAACTGAGTGACTAAGGGCCTTAATTACACTGTCTGCTAGCTCGGTTACTGCCCATTAATCTCATCCCAGTCATGGGATGGACCAGGTTGGATGATGCCCCGCGTGGAGGTTTGGATTTCTCTGGTGTGACACTCTGCCCCAACTCAAATCTGTGTTTAGATAGCCGTGCCAGCCTCTCTGCTACATTTCCGTTAAACTATCCGCCGGCTTAGTCAGTGAATTTGGGATTTCTGATGGAATCAATTAGCCAACCACACGGGACTTTGTGGTGGACATCGTATGTTTAGACTACAGGCCGTGGATCCGCCAGCCCATTTGTCTTTGTTTGCAAAGGATGTGCCTCACTTGATCCGTATGGACACGAGATGAAAGGGATATCATTTTGGCTGGGTGCTAATGAGAGTCTTAACCCTGAGGGGGTCATGAGGCGTATCGTGCAAACACAGCCTCACGCATGCAAGACCACATGTGTGCCATGCTGATCCTGCCTCACTTCTCGGAAGCCACGAGCGACGTGTCTCAACCGAGTGAGGGAGCAGGAGAAGCAGCAGAGACCTCCACAGAGGCAGCGCCGGGGGAATCTGCTGCAGGGGACGAGACGAGCAGCCGAGCAGCAGCAGCCAGCGGAGCAGGGCTTGGCAGGTGCATGCCCGGGCAGGTCCGTATGGGGCCTCTGCTGGCCTGGGGGGTTTACGGCTTGGTTGGGGGTTTTCTCAGTATCCAAACCGCGCTGATGTGAAAGTATGACGGGCTGCTGGAAACCACAGAAATGAAGGCAGAGGAAACAAAGGGATTCCACCACACACCTTGCTTAAGAGTGGAAATTCACGCAATCAAGACTGTAACACTGTCAACAAAAACTTCTGACTCGACCACTCCCAGCGTAATAAAATCACTACTACAGCTCAGCGGCTCGGTTACTCTGACGCGTCTTTCAGGTATTCTTTAGTCTCTGAGCGAGCCCGGCTCGAGTCAAGAGGTGAGTCAAGGACTCTGTCAGAGAAACGCTGCTGCAGCTGCTGCTGTGGGGGGTCTGCATTACAGGGGTCAGCGTGCAGCACAGGTCTGTGCACAGGTGAGCTTTTCTTTGTGTGACAGCCTCCCACATGTCCACAGGCACAAAAAGTACCAGGTGACCCTCTGAGCATGTCGAGCACAGCATGACATCTGACCTCCGCCGCCTTTAGCCTGATGGCCTACAGAAACGGTTTGAAGTTCACGACCAGGATCCAGGTTTCAAAGATCAGGTGCCTGCTCGTACTCTGTGACCAAACTTCAGTATGTCTCATCAGAGCTGCAGCTTTTACTCAAGTGAGGAGAGTAAAATATGTTTTTTATTTATCAGGGTACACTCAACACACTGGTTTGGGTCCAGTTCCTGAAAAAGTAACTTAAATTGTGCAGGTATGACGTTCCTGCGACAAACAACACTAAGCTGTACCAGCGAATCATTCCTTTAAATAACATAAATAATATAATCATGCAACTTAAAAGTTTAGATTCAGCCTCTGAGCCTCACGATGACGTTTACGTCTCTCCACCTCGCTCAGCTTGTGCAGCACATCGCCACATTTTGAAGTTACATAGTTATTCTTTTGTCTCATATACAGTTAATTAAATGTTCAGAACAAGTGTGGAGATAATATGTCACGTCTGGCTTCCATCTTTGAGGAAATATCAGTTTGTTTAATCATTTTTTCTATCGTACAGCAAACTGAGAACTTTGAGGAATCTGGAAAAATTTCCAAAACTTCGGTAAGTGTCCTGAAACGTTAGCTCTGTGCCTGCGACATGACTTCAGCATCAGTTACGTAGAAGAAGAGCTGCTTCAGTTTAACGTGGCCTCTTTTTTAGTTTTTAGTTTGCAGCAGTCCAGGCTGTGCACGCAACACGCAATGTGTCCGCGTCTCGTGGCCGTCATCTAAACGCAAGAAATACTTAATAATGTTTTATTTATAAGCAGCACAAGTAGAAATAGAAATATTTCATACAAGTCCTGCATTAAAATTGGAAGTTAAAGTACTTGATTATGGTTTTTTTTATTAATACATGTATATGTGTGCATCATTTTAATGTTGTAGCTGTAGTTTTCTGGGTCCAGTGTGTAGGATTTAGCGGCATCTAGTGGTGAAGTTGCATGTTGCAACCAACTGAATACTGCTCACCTCACCCTCGCCCTCTTTTCCAAACATGTAGAAGAAGCTACAGCGACAGTGGAAGAGGACCTGCTCTGTCTGTAGATATAAAAGTCTCATTCTCAGGTAACAAAACACAAATTTTAAAGTTATTAGGCATGAATGAAAACAGACATGAATATTATATTATATTCCTGCAGTAGTCTGCCAGTAAATCCCCTGAAATCTGACACACTGGACCTTTAATTGATGAAAATAAATCAAAAACAAACTGGACCTGACTATAAAGTTTATATTGTGATCAATTCTTTCACTGTTTTCAGCTGAAATTATCGACCCTCGTCACAAATTATAAGTTTCGTGTTCGGGGTTTTTAGTTTTTAGTAGTTTGTAGTTCGGGACAAATTGGAATATTTAAGTGGCAAGCGAAGTCTGAGAGTGAAGCAGAGAGGAAAAGAGAGGGATTAGAGAGCCTGTCACAATCCATCCCTCCATGCATTATTCCTTAGGCACTGTTCAAAGCCTCATGGAAACCTGCGTGCATGTGTGAAGGCAGACTCAGCTGCACGGCTGTGTTGCTACTTGTAAGCTCAGTCTTCCAGAAAGGTTATCAGGTGGGACGCCTTTAATCGTATCGCCCTATTCTGTGCAAACATAGTAACTGCTTTAATTGGCTTGCGCCCTTGTTGTAGGACATGCTGAAAACTGCTGACGCATGATGATTCAATTTTCCATTCACTTTCATGAATGGAGCTGGGACACTCTCCAGAATATTGCTTTCAGGTCAAGGAGGATGTGTTCAAGCACACCTCCACCTTTAACGCTCTAATGAACCTCTCATCAGATCTGCAAAACATTTAATTATGACCTTCATTATATTTTCACCCCTCGACGTTCGACTAAACGCTGCTATTTTCCGACGTATAGTGTCTGAACAAGTTAACTTATTTCATTAAAGAGAGATTAATGTGCCTGAAGCGCAGAGTCCCGAGTGTGTTCTGTCAGTGATAACCGGGCTCCTCTGCCGCAGTGACATACTGTGAGAATATTGTTTGCATTAAACTCAAATCTACCTCTAATTTACCTCTATATGTTGACGCCGCAGCTCAACTTGTCAGATTCTGCCCGCAGGACATCGTGTTGCTAAAATGAGGCCCTGGCAGAGCAGAGCGGCAGAACGCTGCCATCAGAATTTCATTTAGAAATCCCACAACAGAGTCTGCCGAGACATAAAGACACTCGAAAGAGAGTAAGTGGGCCAAGGAAAGTTGCCGGCTTTGCCCGAGGATGGGACTTTTCCTGGTGGAGGCTGGAATGCAAAGTCTCCTGTCTGCTCTGCTCGGCTCTGCTCGGCTGTGTTTTGTTGTCTTCTCTTTTTCTTTGGCACACTTTTGATTTGTAGTCCAACAGCTCCTGGCTGATCAGATAAAAAATGACAGGACCCCTGAAAAATGTTCCAACCTGCTCTTTTCTTTTCTACCTTCCTTTCCCCTTCCCTGCACACTGTTGCAGGGAGTATGTGGAGTTGGTACAGGGAGCCCCTGCAGTCACATGTATGGAGACTTGCAGTAGGGGAAACTGAACAGGGTGTAAACTTGTGAACCTGCCTGTCAGGAAGTGACTGAGAGCAGCAGTAGCTCTGCACAGGAGGCTCGGTCCGTCTCGTAGGTGGACAGGACAGAGTCTGAGCTTGTTTGAATGAACCGCGGCTCAAACAGCGCATTGTTCCCTGCCTCTCTGCTCATTAGCGGCAGCTTGTTGGCACCGCTGCTTGAATTGTCAGCAGTAATGCATCCTATGCAAATCATAACTCGTAAACGGATTGCCTGGAATCTTCCATTGTATGTCTGGAATTTCTTTGTGGAAATTTCGAGCACCACACGGTGTCTTTAAAAGTAATTAAAACCTAATTGCTGTTGACTTTCTCATGCTTGGTTGATTTAAAAAAAAAAAAAAAAACCCAAACTGGAATGTGAAGCTACATTGTGGGGGGATAAACCTGGTTAACAAAGCTTGCCAATCCACAGATATTTCGCTCACAGGCGGTACCGCCTTTAGCCCACACTGGTTTAGAGCCCTGACTGCCTTTTCCATCGATCTGCAGGTCCCCAAAAACCAACTGCCACGCATGTGTTTCACTCTGCTCTTATACTTATGTATCCCTCGGTAAGGCCGATTATCGGAAATCGATAGTTTTTCATCTCATCTGGGCAGATTCGCAATGTTTAACTTGATGATTTAGAATCAAATTCAGGTGTTTTTGTAAATTATAAAAGAGTCGTTGTACAAAAACATGTCGATATTTCTCTCTATATAGAAATTCAGCCCTCAGGCGAAGAGGATTATGAGATCATTTTTTGGAGGTGATGTTTAACTCTTTCAAAGACAGCATGTAAACTAGATCTCCAGGTGCAGTGATCTGATTGGTGCTCCTCTCTTCCTGTCCACACTCTTCACCTGAGGCGCTATGACCGCATCCAGGCTGCACAGGTGTGATGAGCACATCTCTGATGCTGACCCTGTGTGTGTCAGAGAAACTGCTCACTGCTGATAATGAACCTCTGTAACAAGCCATACAGGTGAGATCAGCCAGGTAATGAAGACTTTAAATGTCGTGTGTGTTTGTGCCTCCACACGTGTCCCCTAATGATCTCCTTCGCCCTCTGGGCCGTTGCAGTTTTCCCTTTGAGGAACCGTCCCGGCCTGTGTTTTTTAGTGCCGCTAATAGCTGTGCACGGGGGGACTTTGTCATTTCCTACAAGAGAGCACACACACTGCATGTCCTTTGATGCTGGGTGAAGATTAGGACTCGCCTTCACAGCTTTGAAATACCACTCTCCTTTGAACCTCTCACCTCAGCTTGGGTTTGACTGGATAATGTCATCCCGCATGCCTCTGCAATGAAAACAGCGTTTGGAGGTGAACACGGAGGTTACTCGCACCGACGGTCTTCAAGATTAAAAATTCATCTGAGTCACGAGAAGTTTGATCAAATCAAACACAGTCATCTGTGTGTTTGTATCTCTGTGGACGTCTCTCTCCGTGGAGACATGTCTCTTTGGGCTTTAGCCCAATATTGCCTTTGACCCTGGCCCTATGGCGGCCCTCATCCATTCATAATGGAACCCCAATGTTTCTTTATGAATGACATTCTTCTGGACTCTCCTGCTCTTTTCTCTACCTTCGAGAACAATACCCACGACATCCTTGATCTTTTCACGCGAGGCGGCAGACGGCGGATTTTCCCGCAGTAAGAATCATTTAAGTGATCCCTTTGCAAGAAGTGGTCGGGGTTGAAGATTGGATTGAAGATTGGAGGTTTGGGGGATTGGAGGGGGGTGTCACAGTCAGATAATGACATTCCTGAGACCCAGAGATGGACTTTAGAGCCCCGTTTAAGCCGCTCAGGTTGAACTGGAAAGACTGAGCAATTTCGGTAGATAGCTTCACGTGGGATCGTTTGAGAGGTTCCCAAAACTTCCACAGGGAGTGCTTCAAACAGGAAACGCAATTTTAGACTCATTAAGGCCTTCACGTGATCCAAATTTTACATTCTGAATCACTGAGAGCTTTAGAAATGCACGCAGCCTCATTTTAAAGGTGAAATACCTTCAACTAATGAATGTTTTTTTGCTTTAACTCATGTCTGCATTTGTAGCAGTGACTTAATTTTAACAAGTCGGATTGTTTCTCTTGATTTGAAGTGAAATAAATCGCTGTCAGGTGCACAAATTCAAATAAATACTGATTTGATCAGGATGTTTTAGCATCTCACAAAACTATTAAGATGTTCTCAACAGATTTGTTGTTGCCAGCAGCAATTAACACTCCCACAGTCTGTTTATCCGTCCTTCTGTCTCTCTACCTGTTTCATAACCGCAGCAATGTAAATGTTAACTCATTGGAAAAATGTTTGCGGAGAGGCAGAATCCATACGAGGCGGCACTACTTCATTGGAGAAATTGTAACAATTGTGATGACAACAAGGGGATTAAGAGAATAACAGTTATTGGATTTAAAACATCTCGCGGGCCGAGCGCCGTGATATGACAGCTAAACCGATAATCACTGCCGATGCTCGGCGGCGTGGTGTTGGCAGTACGATCATCTGAGGTAATTCCTCGTTGAAAGTGACTGTCATCATTCACTTACAAACCACCGCTGTTTATGCAAGAAACACAAACACACCTCCTGGCTGACAGAGCAGCTTAAGCTGAAAATTGTTGATGAGTTAAGCCACGCGGGCTTAATATAAAACTAGCCGTGACTCTTTAATAAGAGCAGAACGCTGTGTCATAGTTTGATATTAAAGTTGAAAAGGTGGAAACACAGGAGTATCTTTCTGTTTTCACACAGAGAGGACGGCGTTGTCAGATAATTGGGCAGAGGCTTGTGGAGGATGTGTGGTCACAACACGACTTTAAGCTGCCGTGAATTCACTCACAATCAAACATTCTTGCATTTCAAGAAGACGATTTACTGCTCCGGTCTCGCCTTTTTCCAAACCCACCTCATTAGTTTGCTATGCCTCTTTTTCTCTTTCCCCTCACTACACCTCATCTTCATCCACGCATATGTGCATATCACTCGAGTTATTTATGCTCTGTTTTGTTTTCAACACCCCGTCTTGTAAAAGCAAAGGCTGCCAGGCATAAAGCAGTCAAGACTCCTCTTCCCTCCAACCCGTCCCACCTTGGCTGGAGAATTTATGGCCAAGTCCTCGCCCCTGAGACAGAAGCTGAGAGGAGCCTTTCCACGGGCCCTCGCTTGAAACTCGGCACCCTCTTGTTTGACGCACCACCTCATTTTGTCTCCTTTTGGACACGTTCGACACCGCGGGGCGATGCCACTGACAGCGGCTGTTTGACACCCATTCCTCAGCACCTGCCCAGTCACCTGGAGCTACGGCACGGCTTTTCATCTTTCCACCCCAGCCAGTAACCCCTCACCCTGCCTACACTTCAAAATTTGTTACCCAAATCAAAGCTGGTGCGCATTGTTAAGGTTTCGAACATTATACCGGTGTCATGTAAGCTCCTTGAACAGAACAGCTGCAGGTAATTCACAGAGAGAGAATCCCAGGCTCTTTGTCACTGTTGTCTGATGGTTCTTGCCGAAGCCAGGAGTGGGTGTAAAGTCCTCTTTGCCATTAACACTTCAGCCCTGTGGCCTGTGTGCTTGGCAGCTGCCTGCTCTGTAAATGAAACCAGAAGATGCTCGCGGTTTGGACAGCGCTACGGTGGGACCACATGCTAGTTGGGCTACTAAAAAGTGCAGTAGCTCTGACAAGTATTGTGTTGTGAGCCAAAAGAGCTTTGTCATACGCCTACGCAAATATCTCCAAAATAGAAGCTTTATGTTACAAAAGAAGACCAGGAGCCATGAGGTCAGCTGCATGTAGCTGAATTTGTAATGAGATAAACCTCTAAATTTCAGTTGCTGGTGCCAAAAGCGATCTGGGATAATTTAACAAAGAATAAAACCCTGCGGCACCTAAACATATTGTCTCCTGACAAATCCGTAGTGGAGGGGGTGAATTGTGGTGCAATTGAAAAGCAAAATGATATGCTTAACTGTCCCCCCCCCTCCTCAAAAAAAAAAAAAGAAGAAGAAAAAGAATCATTTAATTACAGCTGATGCCCCGTGGCACGCCGCAAAATTTGTAATATTTAAAAAATTGTGTGCAACTTTGTCAGTGGCAACGATTTTCTGTACAATACGTGTCTACCACAAAAAAATAAATTCAGATTCACGGCATGTTTTTTTTGGGGGGGTGGGAGCCGGCGGCCTGAATGTTAGACAGTGGCACACAATAGCAAAAACAAAAACAAAATTCCGCCTTAAAAAAATGTTTGTTATGCTTCAAGAAAGAAATCGATTATGGTTTAAGACCGAGAGGCTTTGTGTTGTCATCGTCCTCGAGCGGTAGCCACAATTTATGTAATAATATATGACTTACACTGCTGTGTGGAAATGCCTCACAAGTCCTCTCACAGTTGCTGTTGACAATTCATATCAACATGGCAACCCTTCTCCACGTTTAACTCCACATTTTAAAAAAAGTAAATTCATACTCTTAGCATCACAACATACTCCCAATGTGATAAATGGACCTGAGTGTGGAGGGGGAAAGAACGGCGAGCCTTTTCCGTTACACTAGTATTTGAGGTTAAGATTCTTTGGACTGGGCCGGAGAACATTTTTCCACGCAGTCAACTGAAAGTGCACATTCTGCCCTCTCAGAAATGATCATTTGACCAAAAAGTCTCCCTCTCTCTCTCTGTCTCTATAGGGTCTGATGCTGAAACTGTGGATTTGTACTCACCACCAGATGGGATAGCCTCCAAGCACCCGTGAGCTGGACAACCACACACACATCAAATATCCAATCAGATACAAATCCATGAGGTAAGCCTTGTAAAGTGTGTGAGAGGGTAAATGGATCAATACATAGAACAACTTCCAGCAGGCAATGAAGAAAGAGTTTCCAGGAAAGAGAAGGGAAGCTTTAGGGCAGCTTGATTGTTGGATGAGGGGGGAAGATTAAAATGATATTGAGCAAAAAAAAAAAAAAAGATCTTCCTCCTGTTTTCCCCCCTTCTTTGAGTCGGGCCAGGAAAGTGTGTCTGTCTCCTAGTAGTTAAGAGAATAAGTGTCTCTCACACACATGCACACACGCTCCTACCCGTCCTCTCCTTCCCTCCCTCTCTCTGAGGTTCTTCCCTAAGGTAGATATCTTTTTCTCTCTCTCTCTCTACTTTTTTCTCCCTCAGGATGCCTCATCCACAGGCCCAATATTAAAGGGGGGGGAGGCAGGGGCAGGGTGGAGGAGAGGCGGAGGAGGAGGTGGTGGTGGTGGAGAGGGGGTGAGGTTTGGAGATGTCAGCTGGCAAGCCAATCACAGGAGATGGCCTTAGGTTACGAAAAAAAAATTATTATTCGTTCCCATCTGTCAATCACACGCCACCCCCTGGTAATGTGGAAAAGAAAGGAAAGGAGTGAAAAAAGAGGGAGGGAGGGAAATGAGAGAGGGAGGTAAAGGGAGGGACACGTGAAAAAAAAAAAAAAAAAAAAGGTAGAGTTTGTTACTCAACTTGTTTCATCCGCGATCACACACACACACACACACAAAGCGTCTGGAGGTAGGTGGAGGGATGTAGGCCAGCTTCTCCACACGCTGATGTTGACACATTGATTTTTTTAGGGGTTGTGCCCTGACTAATTGATCCGGATATACAGTTCACACACACACACACACATGTCAACACATGCATAATCTCACTCACAGGGACATATACAGTGAATTTTCTAAATTGTTGTCCGCCCACCCCAACAGGGGAGGACATAAAAGGGCGACACAATAAAGCCATAAAGTGTGGTGGAGGTGGTGGTGGTGCTGGCTGGGCCAGGCATGCAGGGGTTATATGCTTCAGCGGCCCAAAGGCGACACATTTTACATCAATACTATTGTCATTCTGATGGGGCTGTGGGGCGAGCAGCCGTGGGACAGGAGGGAGGAGGGAGAGATAGATAGAGCGAAGGAGGAAGGAGCAGGAGGAGGAGGAGGAGGGTGGGACACTTGTGACGGACTTAGCCTGAAGTAACCACGCATTCGATTTCAGAGGAAAGTGATCGGGGCGAACGCAAACGAGAGATCAAATACAAACGCAGTTGTCGTGATGACAATCTATTTAGAGGGTTTGTTTTGGTCGTGGAGGATTATCAGTCGGAAAGAATGACCACCAAAGACGTGACCGCTGCTCTGAGATGTTAGTAATGAAGGGGTTGATCAGTGTAAATTTCATGTTTGACTTCACAGAACATAAGTTTTTATGAAAACCGACATCACGATTATTCTGCTAGATATTTGCCCCGTGCCCTTTAAAGACGGAGGTCGACTTTCACTCATTTACACGTGATTTATCCTCAAAAACTAACACAAAAATGTTGTTTTTTTTTAGGCGAGCCGCAAACTCCATTTGAAGACCTCTTTGAACTATTTCAAAATGTGACTTACCACTTATTAAAAATACATTTATAAGTCATTAGGGCAGATGGATTACATGATAGATTTCACAACAGATTGAGTGTGTGGGGCCATATGGAAACCAGCCTCTGGGAGATCTGTTTCCAAGTAAGGAAAGGTCATAATAGGTTCAGTGACATAGTAAAAGATGTTTTATTGATTTCATCCTGATTTAATATCGTGGCAGCAGAATGAAAGTTTCATTTTTGTGGACGCAGTTTGGTGTTTTAGTCTCAGATTAGGCTGCTGAAAGAACTCACACAAAGTCTGTCGCTCCAACACAAACACTCTCACTCTTAAATGGACTATACTTGAGAAAAATCCCTGTCCCTCTGATGTGCCTGTTGCCTGGAGGGGGGCCCGTGGTCTTTCTGCTGAGGACCTCCAGGGCATGAGTGAGCTCCGTGGACCGAGGGGGCTTGGAAGAGGTCGCTCAGCAGGGGCTGGGAGCGTGCACTCTGCAGAGAGGAAGGCCGAGTGCCCACCGCAGAGCCACAGAGGGAGAGAGAGCCCGCTGACCACAGTCTTGGGGTCAGCGGTGGAGTGGACCCCTTCACCCGCCCCTTCTGTTTTATTCCTCCATAACAAAGAAGATAGGGAAACAGGCAGTGACTGAGCAGCACTCGACCTACCGCCCTGTTTGAGAGGAGAGAGGAAAGGGGAGGGGGTTCCTCCGAGTCTCTAAATGTGACAATAATTGATAGATATCTTTGTGAGACTTGTATGAAGCCTGCTCTCCAGCCAGTCGTGGTGGGGAGTCTTCGACATTCTACCAATAAAAACGACTTTTCAATACCTCGAGTCAAGATGCGGTATGTCATGGCGGTGCTGACAATGAGGCAGGCCTGTTTTCGATCACCAACATTGTTGTGTGTTACGGCATCGTCAGAAATGTGCCGAGCTCAGCTCTGGGATTTGGATGACAGTTGCTCTGTAGGAGCCCGGTGTGTAGGGCCAGGGATGGATGAGGGGGAATGTGACAGTGGTCCAATTTATGAGTGCAGGCAAAGGAATCAGTCTGCGGTCTGCATCTGAACAACATTGAAACCACGTTTCCCAGGCTGAGGCCACAAGTGCAATGCAAACTGTCTGGAGAGGCGGCAGAGATTAAGGTCAAGAACATCGGAGCCCGATCTCAAAGCGAACTGTGACTCGACAACACTCGCGCTGCTGTTTTGTGCAAAGTTTTTGCTAAAGGAAGGCTTCGGCTTTTTTGCATGTCTGCATCAGTAGGTGCACAGGAGGGGGAGGCACACACAGAGGTCCCCTACCGGGCCGGTTTCTACGGTGACCTGAGAAAGGCCGTAACCAGGTCCGGCTCTTTCTCAGGGCCTAATCAGCGTATTACCACAAAGAAGGACATGTGTTCGGGCCCCCCCACCTCTCTACCCTCCCTACTCAATCCGACCAGCATGGCTGGACACAGGCAGCCAATAAAACCAGGATTAGGAGGGTATCTACACACACTGGGCTGTAGCGAAAAAGTTTCTGAACACGCCCCAATCCCGCCCTGCTCCCTTCACAAACTCCTTTTCATCATTCTTCTCTGTCTCTCATTCCTTCCATCGTTCACTTTATTTCACTTGCTCCCATGTTTATATCCTTCCTTTGCCTCTTCCTTTCACGGCCCTCACCCTGTAAGCTCTTCACACAATAGGGCATGCAGAAATTACTCATTTTGCCGGAGCAGTTTGACCAAATTCCCAATGCCTCTTGCCCACCTCCCCTCCTTTATACTCCGGATCTGGTGCTGTTATGATAATGAAATGTGTTCCATCACAATGACAATGCCGTGCATGTGTTTGGCAGTGTGCGTGGATGAATTTATCTGAATTCACGCTCCTCTACATAGTGTGCAAAATTTCAAGACCACGAATCATCTTTTGCCTCCATATGTTTAGTAATCGCCTAATTAATTAAAACCAGATACTCTAAATAAAAAGTCCACGTGTGCAGCGTGTTCTGTCTGTGCAGGAAGTACATCGTGTTTACTGTCATGGTTTGTCTGGTGAACTTTGGAAGTCATGCGCCTCTCGCTGCTCGGAGACTTCACCTCAGAGTCCTCGCTAATGTGTCCTGGAAATGGGAGAGTGTTAAGGATAATATCAACGCCTTTGTCAGGACTTTTTAAGACAGGGGACAAAGACGACAAGAACTCCCCCCCCTCCCAAATAAACCTTTTTCATTAGAGCAGCAAACACTTCATCCATCGGCCGTGTGAGGGAAGCTCTGTTTGGTGTGTGTGCGAGGTCCCACAGGGAAGAGCCTAAACCCTCAGCGGTCTTCAGCCGGACACTGAGGCGGCCTAATTAAAGGGCACTTAAGCCCCCACAATGTGCGGCGGTGCAGGTTGGAGTTGGTGGGGGTCCCCGTCGAGAGGGACAGAATTCATGGCACTCGTAAACAAGGGAGTCCAGGACAGAGGGACAGAAGAGGGCTATGTGCCAGAGACTTTGTTCACACAAGATGAAGAGTCAACAGCCTCCCTATCCCTCACCCCTCCTTAGCCATCCCCCCTAATAACCACCTTCTTCAGAGGAGCTGCGAACACAATGCCGTCCCACTCCCCTCCTCTTGCTCTCAATCACTGTTGGGACAATGAGGGGAACCCCCCCAACACACACACACCACCACCACCACCACCACCATCCTTCTGCCCCTCCCCGACCCCCAAACAGACACTTCTTTTATTGAAATTCTTTGGTGTTCTAATCCTCAGCTTCCTCCAGGGGCAATAATGGACTCCCTGCGTCAGCCTTTTCCAGCGAGGCTATCGTCCAAGCCTGCCTGGGTCACAAGTCCACCTTCCCCTGTTGGAGAAAACTGTCCCGGCAGTGTCATTCCTGTCACATCCAGCTCATTTACAGGCCATACGAGCCTCGGTGCCATCGACCTGAAGAGCACATTCGTGTTAACAGATTCTCTTCAGTCCTTAAGGTAAAAAAATCACGTCTTACCTTTTAGAGTCACAGAAGAAGTTGGGGATGTTTTCTAGTTCCCTGTTTTTAAATATATTCATCAGCTTTAATGCATTTAAACAGTTTCTTCCTGTTTTGTCTCCACCACATGTTGGATCATCTCAGATTCAGGACGAGGCATATTCGGTGGGAAGTGTGGAACGTGCTGCAAATACAAAAATACTGCTGGAAATAAATTTGTCAGCAAGTTTCTCACAAATAAAAAATGACAAGAAAAAGCTGAATGAATGCTGAACACAGATCATACTGTGTTAGCGAGACTGGAGTCAGATATTGCCTTCGTCTAATCCTTTAATACAGAGGATGTAACCCTCGTTGACATGAGTTGGGCTGACAGAATATTAGAAATACCTCTCAGTACAAAACAACACCACAAACTGCAGCCTCCAAAATGGTCGTAAAGTTGAATCGAAGCATCCTGAAGACGTTTTCAACAAAAACTGCACATGAATAGAAGAGTTAGTGAATAAATGTTGGATTAAACTGCACAGAATTAAGCCAGGTGTACCTAATGATCACTATGTACTGTATATGAGGACAAAAGCATGAAGCAACAGTAAATATTTTATTTTAGTAGGTGAATTATGATTATTCTGTAAAAAAGACACAGTCACGTCATAAACATTAACTTTAACAGTGCACAGCTGTGCAGATACGTGCACTTAAAGTGAGTATTTCTTACAAAGTTGTTTAGTATAAACGCACAGATATGTAATTATTCTATATATTTATCTGCTCTGCACCGCTGTGCTCATGTTAAAGTTGCATGACTGAAGGTGCATTACAGTACACGCACTCGGGACAGCAGTTCAGAGTGTGTTGATGCTGACATCTGCTGGTCGAACACAACCAGAAGCTCTTTGTTTACATGTGTAGATATGAAGTATCTCACAACAATGAAGCCTGCAATGTGACATGACATGACTAATAATTAATGTTTTGATTAATCGGTAAAGGATTGTGACAAACAGGCATCAAAACTGACCAGAATTCAAAGTGAAGTCTCAAGAATTTCTCAACAGTCAAACAAGAAAAAGAAGTTGTTGTATCCAATTTCTAAACAGTGAATTTTGTGCATGATACATTGCAACTGTGATTTGTTTAATTGAGGCAAACTAATTAAACAAGCCGGCAGCTTTTCCCTCGATGGGTTTGGCTGATGGTTAGAATTAAATTACCACACCGACAGAAGTGCAACATCACTGCTGTGGGATGTAACACCAAAATCTTTAGCCAAGAATGTTATTGCAATGTTGCGTTTTCCCACAACGAAATAATAAAAAGTCTACACAAGTTTCAGACACTAGTAAACCTTTATAATGTAAAGTAGGCTCTTCAATAAAGTCAGATTAAGAAGGATTAACATCATAAAAAACACTTTTTGTAACTGTTCAGGAAGGTCCTGGGTTCAAATCTCAGCCCTGGTCCTTCCTATAAATAAATAAATGCATGTTAGTTCCAGTATTACGGTTGCTACCTTATAATTAGATTTGAGTTATGAGTTGCCTTTGGAGAAAAGAAATGTACTTTACTAAATGATATATAAAGAATTTACCCCAAGTTCCAAGATGAAGACAGCCACTGTTGCCAGAACAAAATACAACATGAAATGTATCTCATCATTAAAAGCTTTTATTACTCCTATTAACGGCATCACATTACGTCTACGGGGCCAGAAGACCTGTGGGCATCAGCCAAAGTGTAGAGAAATGTAGTCTACAGAGGAGCGTATCTAAACATCTATTAAATACGTGGTTGTGAAGAAATGGATACGACTGCAGCCCTTTGAAGCTTTGATTTTATCATCGGCGGCGACAGCCAAAGTTTCGTTACGTCTAAGATCAGACGGCCACTGCCGCTCGGCTGAGTGTAAATTTCACGATGGGTGCTTGTACAATAAAACATGAAAGGTAAACGTATAAAATATATAAAAACAGCTGAGTATGCTGCTCAGACTTCACATATTTATGGAAGAAGACAACCCTCAGTCAGAAGTGATACAGTAAGTGTAGCATCTTCATTTTGACTCCAGGTAGTCTCAACACCGTCACCGTCTCTACATTGTGTCAAAGGCGACTTGTTGATGTGACATTGCATCATATCCCCCCCTCCTGAGGTCTATTTTATCACTGTCATGTATTTGCCCATTGTTCCAGTGCCAGCAATGATCTCACACTACTGTCATCCATAGTTCGCACTTGAACAGAGCTCTAGGTTTACATACAGCTAACACAGCTATAGCACCCAAGGCCATGAGCACATGAGAGAGTCCACTGTCAGTCGGCCAAACCTGTTTCTTGCCACTCATCACAGGGGTACCCTTACAAACAGTGGGTGTCACGTAACATCGCATGCCAGTAGAGCACAGTTGACCCCTTTGGCCTCGAGCTACTGCGGGCCTAAATTAGTATTAGGGCTTATCTTGGGACCCAGAACATGACACTGTTGATCTTTGATTTTGGGACCAGAGTATCAGCCCTGTCAGTCATTTTTCGTTGCCTCTAGCAAGGTCTCCTCTCACCTTAGGTACATAAGTAGTAAAGGGCCTCCTTTTGTTCTCAGGTATCAAGTGCCAAACAGAGAGGCGTCAGAGCCACTGGCTGTTTTAATTAAACAGAAAGTGAATTTAAATGATATCTGAAGGACCTTAACTAGTCTTACCCCAAGGGTCTTTCTCTCTAGTTTCATGTTATTATTTTAGATGACCATGTCACCTTGTCAGGGTCATTTGAGTCACAGCCATGTTTATTTATTTGACATGTTTCAACAGTTACTGGATGGATTGCTCTGGAGTTTGAATAAAGATCATGGTCCCCGTAGGATGAATCCTGCTGATCTAGAGCCACTATGATGTTAATGTTTATTAAGATTCATGCCCACCTCAGGATGAACTGTAAAAACAAGAGGTGGTCCTCGACTAGTGCCACCATGAGTTAACATTTTGAATTTATTCAATACTTTGGTTTAAAGCTGAAGGAATTTCCATCGCTATTCTGTCCCATAGCAACAGGCCGTCTCTCATCTGAAACAAACACTCAGATTAGGAATGAATCGAGTCCTGGTAATGAAAGCACTTCAGTGATGGAAGCAGCGTAATCCTCTGTTGCTATTCTGTCCCATCCAATCTGCTCTGTGTTTTTTAGACGATGTCACTTTACCTCAGCAGAACCAACACAGTACCTCAAACTGTTTACTGCACTCTGAGAATGACAAAGTGAGAAGATTATGATTTTTTTATTGCAATAGGTGCCTGTATGTGTTGCACATTGCATATTGCACATGATGATTTTATATATATATAGTATATAGATAGATAGGTAACATAACATAGACTTTAATGATGTACGTATATCAGTATGTGCTTTATACTTTATATACTTTAATGAAAGTTGCTTATGTTGAAACAAAAAAGAAATAAAATATAAAGAAGATAAGTAAGTCACATAGATAGATAGATAGATAGATAGATAGATAGATAGATAGATAGATAGATAGATAAACATCCTGGAAATAAGATACCTAAAAAAATACACAGGCAGTAGCGATGAAAGTCCTAAGTCCATGCCACACAGTGAATGTACATTAAAGACTTAAATCAAACTTAAATCAAACCCGTGTTAAGATCTTTACTAATGGAAAACTATATATAAAAAGTGAAAATAGAAATGACAGAAATAGAACTACAAATAAAAAACGAGGTCTTTTTATTGGAGCTTTGAGAAATCACCATAATAGATAGATAGATAGATAGATAGATAGATAGATAGATAGATAGATAGATAGATAGATAGATAGATAGATAGATAGATAGATAGATAGATAGATAGATTGACCTATTGTGACCTCTGGGATAATCACAGCCTCATGACAGTATAGAATCATAAACTAGAGACTGAGGGTATTCAGAGGATGATTGTGGCTTTCCTGTGTATTTTGACAATAAGGTGGTTTCTGAGCAATTTCCTGAGGAGAAGTGCCATACAATCACAGAAAAATGCAATTCTTATAGAAATCTCTAACTTTTTCTACGCCGTTCCACAAAGTCTTGGTGTCGTAGTAGGATTTCTATCAGTTTTTGAGGGGTCAAAAATTCTTCCTGTTTTCTACTGGGATGAGATAGATAGATAGATAGATAGATAGATAGATAGATAGTTAAACATCCTGGAAATAAGATACCTAAAAAAAATACACAGGCAGTAGCGATGAAAGTCCCAAGTCCATGTGACACAGTGAATGTACATTAAAGATCTATAACATACATCCGGACTTAAATTAAACCCGTGTTAAGATCTTTACTAATGGAAAACTATATAACAAGTGAAAATAGAAATGACAGAAATAGAACTACAAATAAAAAAACAAAACCTTTTTATTGGAGCTTTGAGAAATCACCATAATAGATAGATAGATAGATAGATAGATAGATAGATAGATAGATAGATAGATAGATAGATAGATAGATAGATAGATAGATAGATAGATAGATAGATGTTAAAATGTTTAGAAAATGCAGTTAAGGGCGGCAGTAGCTCAGTCCATAGGGACTTGGCTTGGGAACCGGAGGGTGGCCAGTTCAAGTCCCACATGGACCAAAAATATGGAAGGTGGACTGGTAGCTGGAGAGGTGCCAGTTCACCTCCTGGGCACTGCCGAGCAAGGCACCGATCCCCCACAACCGCTCACTGGGCGCTGGTCTGGCTGGCTGCCCATCACTCCACCATCTCTCTCCATGTTTGCATGTCTATGAGCCCTTGTACCTTGTACTGCATGTGTGTGTCTGGGTTAAAATGCATGTCAAAATAAAAAAAATAGAGTGAAAAAAGAATTTCCCCATTGAGGGATAAATAAAGTATATCTTCTTCTTCTTAAGTTGCCAGAAAGTAAATGAATAGATAATAATTATTAGTTATTCTATAAAAACGCAACATAACGTCACAAATTAATGATTATTTCTTATTAAAAACATATATTTATATCTTTATATAAACATATTTATAGGAGTCAATCATGCTCCGGGTCCCTCCTCGGCTGTGACGTCAGAAGGGGGGCGTACGCCACGTTCTTTCAACGCACTGAGCCTCGATTGGCCAGTCTCGACCACGTGGCCGCGGGCAACCAATCAGGACGCGAGTGCGCGGAGGGTGGAGGGGTGGTGGTGGTGGTGCCCCCGTGAAAACGAATAGCGGTGACGTTACATCATGAGCCGCGCCGTGTTGTCACCAGCTGTTGTCTAGAAGACGAAGGTGGAGAAGTGTTTGTGTGTTTCTGATTGTGTGTCCGCGCACAGCACAACACCGGAGCGGGAGCGCGGAGCCCCGGACAGACGGTTACCGGATGACCGATCCAAAACACCGGAGCCTCGCCGGTCTCACAGTGACAGTATCAATTACATAACCGGAGGCATCGATAAGACAGAAACTGTGATAACGGACTAGTGCCCGTGCAGGTCGGAGTTGAAGCCATTTCTGTCTGCAGTGAGTGGAATGATTTATCTCCGTGTACTTTCACCGCCTGTACTCACAGCTGCTTCACTTGTAGATCTGTGTTGCTACGTTACGGATAATTATGTAGCCGGTTACATCTGAGGCTCTGACAACTTGGAAAGAAAAGCAGCATGCTGGAATCTGTTAGCAGACACTAACTTGCTCAGTAGTTTCTCATTACTTATTTCTACCACAGAGAATACTGGTCTCTGATTGGCCCACCGACCGTGCCTTATTGCTCGATATACAACAGTGAGTTCAGACCGAGTGATCTGATTGGACGAGAGGCGTTCCATGGGTGCCAGTATAGAGTATAACGGCACTGGGACTTTCGCAGGTGTTCCAATATTAACAATATATTAACGGTTGTGATCTATCTTGGATTTTATCCACAAAGATAAACTTTGTGCGATTAGCTGATAGTCAGCCATGATGATAAGGCTTAAAGTTACGCAGAATTAAGCACGTGGACGCTTTGATTGGCAATTACAATAACAATTATCGATTATTAGAGCTCCCAGGTGTAATTTGGCCCACCTTAGGTTCGCCATCCATCTGTCTTTGCCGATATTTAGATTAGTCAGGAGGCGGATGAAGCAGTACATCTAACATTACGGCGACCTGTGGGTGACATCACTCATGCGCTGTCCATTCTTTATACTTGTCAGTGGTACTTTTAATGACACGTATCACTTCGCTTCATGGCTGTTGAAATATTAACGATATACTAATGTTTGTGATCTATCCTATGTTTTAGCAAACATTGTTCTACAAGTGTTTTAAAGACACACACACACAAGGTGCAACGATTTATTTTGTACGGTCAGCTGCTAATTAGCCTGATCAATACACGCATTAATCAAACCAATAACTTAGAGCAGTCAACTTCAGACATAGTTGGTAGTGTTTCTGTAGTGGTAAAATAACCGTATCACAGCCGTGCTGATATTCAGTATAACAGCACTCCCTCTTGCAGCCGAGTAAACAGCAGTTTGAGATTGAGTTAAAAGCACGTAAAACACGTAGGACTGTGCCACATGGTTAAAATCAATATCACGATTGCAATGATTGTTTTCTTTTTGAAACATTGTGACACACAAACTCCTAAATGAATCATGGTTATTGTCACCGGTATATTACAAGACCTCTATGATAAATGAACAATATTTGTGCCACCTAAAGTTAGTAAATGTTTTGCTCCTACAGTGCTGAGAAGTGATTATTTTAATTGTACCATTCGGTTATAAATGTATCAGGATACACAGCTCAGGCACAGCTCGGGTAATTGCCATAACTCTTAATAACCCTGTAGATTATGATTTGTCTGATAACCTTTTGCTCAGTCACAGTCTTCTTTCTGTTTGTCTTACAGCAGACAGATAATCACGTCAGCACAGTTCAGAGTAGGATCATTTACTGTCTGTACTTTGAGTGCTTTTGAAGTGGCACCACCACCACCACCGCCGCCATCATGAACGTGGGCACGGCGCACAGCGAGGTGAACCCCAACACTCGAGTGATGAACAGCAGAGGAATGTGGTTGTCGTACATCTTGGGCATCGGCCTCCTGCACGTCATCCTACTCAGCATTCCCTTCGCCAGCGTACCCGTGGTCTGGACGCTCACCAACCTCATTCACAATCTGGTCAGCGAGCGCTACCTTTAACATTTGTTGGACACGTACAGCGTCATGCAGCCTTGTAAACGGGTTTGGGATGTAGAGAGTGACAGATCTCTGCACTAAGATCTACTTGCTCTTAGTCATGTTCTGTATTAATGAATCGGTGCCAGTAATGATTCAAGCAGCCTTTAATTTGAAGAGCTACAGTCACGCATCATGAACTTGATTACCTCAGACAGTCTGTCTGGCTTCAGCTTCCAAGAAAAGCACAATATTAGCTATAATTTGATTACATTACATTGATTTATTTAATACTTTTATAGCACTCCTGGGAATCCTCAGCACACACACCCACTTGTTGCTTCAGGTTTTGGGGTCTGTAATGTCTTATTAATTTTGTTTCTAGACAGAATCTGTCATCCATTAGTGCCGTTTCTTTTCTTTCTCACACTTCATGTTTCTTGTCTGTTGCAGTGCATGTATCTCCTGCTTCACACGGTCAAGGGGACTCCCTTTGAGACCCCGGATCAGGGAAAGGCTCGCCTCCTCACACACTGGGAGCAGATGGACTACGGTGTGCAGTTTACGGCTTCACGCAAGTTCCTCACCATCACGCCTATTGTCCTGTAAGTGTGGGAGTAGACTAAGAGACAAGTAAAGTATCTAATAGAGTTGCTTGACATTGGTAGGACTGGGTACTGATATTTAATACCTTTTAAGGTATCAACAGAAATAACCCTGTATCAAGTATTATTGAAACTTCTCTAGCGATACAAAAGTATTTTTTAAGTATTCTTTAATTTACGTGACTTGCAATTCGCCCACTACCACAGCTACAACTAGCAGCTGCATACAGACTATAGAGGGTACTGGTATTGGTACTGGTATCATCATTTTTTAAACAATACCCAGCTCTAGACAGTGGTAATGTCCGGACATGATCCCTCACTGGCTTCCCACCCATCAGCACCAATTGTGTCTGTGGAAGTTTTCTTCCTGTGCTGGCAGCTACCTCGACTGATTTATTCGACTTTGATTGATATCCGTTATGGTTCTTTTCAAACTATACTTCCAACTTGCTTGTTTTCGGAGTTTCTTCATGTCCCTGCTGCTCCCTTATTAGCCGAGCTCGCACATTGTTAAGGGGTGTAGTATTTGGTATTCTTTGCTCCTTTCATGCCTCTTTCTGTCCTTATTAACCAGCAGAGTTCAGTTTACAGGAAGCACTCTGTTTCCCTGGGGTTGATTTGCCAGCTCAGCCCGAACATTGTAGCGATAGCAGTTTTTTGCAGGTGTACGCTTTTACACACCGGCTTCAAAAGCCTCTTAGTCATTTTGTTGTTGGGTTTTTTTGACCAGTGCCAGCAGGAAGAGACGAGCGGTCAGTCTCCGGGCTCCAGATGGAAAAGCTACACATCTGCGAAAGTCTCTTGAGAGCCTTTTATTACATGTCCTCACTTGTTCAGCAGAGAACAGGATGTGCAGTTCCTCAGTCTAAGCTCACAAAAATCCCTTACTGGTGTGTGTGCAGCTACATCTGAGAACGCTGTTTATATCACACCGGTGTAGTTTCATATTGTTACTCATCTGTGCATCATCTCAGTGTGAAGCCAGGACACAGTCAGACTTCATGTAGCACTCTCTGAGTGTCTGCTGCTTGGTCACTCTCTCTGCTGTTAAGTAAGACATGTAGATTAATCATGTGTGAATGCTTCAGCACAGTTAATAATCTCCGATGTTGCAATCCCGTTGTTTGGCATGTTGAAACGGATTCAAGTGTTGGCACCGTGCACGAGTTAGGAAACATCTTGCAGTGATTATCAGGAGAAAAATAAGTAAAAGGTTATTCCAACTAAGCTCATGTTTTGACACTCGGTCTAAGTTTTTCTTCACTGTATGACACTCTCTCTTCTCATTCACCTCTGCTTCAGGTATATACTCACCAGCTTCTACACCAAATACGACCGGGTCCATTTTGTGGTCAACACTGTTTCCTTGCTCACTGTACTCATCCCCAAGCTGCCCCAACTGCACGGTGTGAGGATCTTTGGGATTAATAAGTACTGACAAGGCGGAAGAGGACACCTCCTTCCCTAAGTCCCCACGGACTGCTGAGAGCACAAAGAGTATCAGGCCTCTGATTTGGCTGCAGATCCACGAGGATCCGTGGCTCTCGACTCTGCTGAGCAGCACTCTAAATGAAGCCTGCTGGGGATACTGCCATGGCACCAAACCCCAGGAAAGAGACACAGTACACTTTATAGAGAAGACAAAGGGAAAGTGTATCGTAGTGACTGTCTGTGGCTCTTCTAAGAGTCATGGGTTTTTCAGAGACATTTGTAAAAAGGGATTGTTATGTCCATTTCTGTAGGAATGAGCGTTTTCTGATGTGACAGGTGTCGGAGGGCGATAGAGGACGATGTAGTTGCACAAATATCACGTGCCATTTTACACCCGTTGGCACATTTAGGCTGTAGTCAAAAGTGAATTTTGTTTGTAATGATACATTGCTGTATTTATTCAGCTTCACTCTCGACGAGGAGCTTCCTCTTTCTTGAGGTTTGTGGGGGAGAGTAACAAGGAGAGTAACAGCACAGTGAAACGCTGAAGGACCGGTGAACTGCAGCAGAGGCGAGACATGAGAAACCACAAAGGTTTTATATTTAGCCCTCGCTGTTCCTCCTCAGGGCCAAGATTGGAAAGTTAAGCAATCCTTTTATTTTTATCTGACCATTCCCATATTTGGACTTCTCTTGTCCTGGTTTGTGTCACACAAAAAAACGCCTCCTGTCGGTAAATCGTCTGGCCTGCGTGCTGAAAGTATGCGCAAGAGCGCCCTGCTGATGCAACAACAATTCTGCAATATGAATGAAGAGATAAGTATTTCTGTGCTTACACATTTCATAGTTACACCACACATGCTTGTCACTCTATAAACAGACTCAGGACCCCATTACATTAGCATGAACCTGTTATTTCTGCTGGAGGCAAATCACACACCGAGTTGCAGGGTTGTTAGGTACGCCTGTGCAGGAGCCTTACATTGAATCATGAAATACTCAAAGATATTTCTAATGTTTTGTACAGGGCTGAATGTAACATACATCTCTAAACAACAAAATAACAACAGAATATAAAATTTAAAGCTTTTTTTGCCATTAGGGGACACCAAACAACCTTAAACTCAACAACTTAGACGTTTTTGTAGTGAGTATGTTCCCCAAAATTGCTTGACTATTGACCAGCATTAGTTTGTGTTATGGAGCTCTTTAGCTGCTAAAGGCTTGGCTACATTTTTGTCAGCTGTTTCTTTTTGCTGAAAACAGCTTCCTTCCGGAAAAACGAGGTTTATAAAATCAGAGTTTGTGAACCGGAACACCAAAACAATGAGCTGAAAGACACTTTAAAAAAAAGCTTTGTAGATCTGAGTAAGTGAGAAACTTTTCTGTGGGTTTGCAGCTGAGCAAACCTTCACACTGCACAGTGATTCGCTCCGTCGTTAATTTCTAAAAATTGACTCCAGTGCAGCTTTAAGATCGATTCTGTTCCCAAACAAATAAATTTGTTTTACTAAACACAGACACATGATTTGCAGAGCCCAAGTCCAAAGTCCAAAGATCCAAATCCAAATCTTTCACAGACATTTTCACCCTGTTAGAGTATTTTAAGCATCCAAGGAAGTTAAAAAAAAGTGTGAGTGTCGTTACAAAGCTGCTTCATATCAGAGTAAAAATGTCTAAAAGGTAAAATGAACATTTTTGTTTTAACGTTTCATAAACTGCTAGCCTAATGCTCGTGTATTGTCTTTTTAATCGTACTTGCCAGGTGGAAGGCTGAAGTGTCCATGAACCATTTCACCATATCACATTGAGTTAGTTTTTTAATGTGAAGTAATATTATTAAATTGTAGCGTGCAAATAGCTACTTTCACAGTGATTCAGTCTTATTCTTTGACATGCTGGTCTTGGTTCTTGATTCAACTTCATAAAACCACAATTTGAGTTAGAACGATGAGCCAAAACTGTACGTAGATCTCCTACAATGTGACATACAGACAGCAGATTAATCTTAGCACAAACATTATAATGCAATAAAGGTAAAAAAATAATGTTTCTGCTCTTTCACTGAGTTTTACGACACCAAACACTTTCTATAAAAAAGTGTTGTCTAACTAGAAGACTGCTTTTAAAGCAGCGATCTTGAAAATCTTGACAGTTTACGGATGTTTGCTCGAACCGTGTTGTGGCACCACGTTTCACTTTCAGCAGTAGTGATAGCAGTAGCCATAGTAGCATAAATATGAATATCACTGACAGTGGAAGAAGTAGCAATAGAAGTAGTGACGATACCGGTTTCGTCTTTTAAGGTAGATGAGAGACGAGTTTTGATCAAATTCAATTATAGTGATTCATGTTTTTTATGAACTTTTTGCTTTTCACAGATTGACGTATTGAATTGGCCTGATTTTAAAACTGATTCATTGATCCAAACAATGACAAACATCGACCAAAGAACCCAAAAAAAACCACACGTGGATTTGTAAATACGAGCTGATCTGCCACAGCTTTCATTTCTTCATCACAATGTTTCTGTCACCATAAAGGGCTTCTCTTCAAGGACATGCTGTACGTCATAGCACAAAGTGATAATGCATCTGTTGTTGTTTTTGAAAGAAGGTTGAATTTTGAATGTTGATTACGTGTCAAACAGTTTGCTCACGGCGTCTGTTTGTTGATCAGTGTACTTTGTTTTTTTGAAGGAAATGTTAATGTGATCTCTTGTAAGAGTGTTTGACCCAAAATACAGTATTTTTCAAGTATCCTCTCAAAACTCTACTGTTGTTCTTGTATTGCAGCTCAATATAATTGTCTTATTTTCAGTGATATATGGGGTGACACGTCCGTATACTGAACACAAGTATATAACTCCTAAATATGTCAACAGATTAGAACAATCAGAATACATTTTGTTGTACTTAGATGCACAAATACAGAACATATACAAACATACCCATATTTGGGTTTCCCCACATTAATGTTTGAATGTAAACACTATACCATATATGGTCATCAGGGGAACAGATTCCAACATTTACATAATTCCACAGGTGGAATTCTGGAGTTCTGCTCCTTTCATGTGGTTCGGTTCAGTTCTACACGATCACTTGCAAGACTCGCTCAGACAAGACAGATCATCAGATCTACATCGACCTTCGCTGAGTACACTCGTGAGTACGAAATCGAGAAGACAATGTTGAACGTACCGGATTACGTGTTGGAGGAGGAAGAGACCATCCGCATGGATAACAAGGTAAGATAGTGTTTGTGTATTTGAACCACAAGCTCTTTAAAAGACTTTTATGTAGTGTCTCTCTGAATGCATACAGATTTTTAGTGTTTTGTTGATGTGTAAACTAAATGTTGATGTGTTATTTTTTTTCCTGCTGTCAGGTTTCAGTCGATGAAGAGGGAGAGCTGAGGTGCAGCGACTTTGAGGTGCCTCTGTTCACCTCAGAGACGTTCATCGACTTGTTTCTGTTACATCTCAAGAACTTAACCCAAGAGTAAGTCTGAGTTCAATTTTATCAAGCAAACCTGCTGTAGAAGTGATATATAAATACATGTAGGGCTGCAATTAATGATTAATCTATCAATTATTAATCTATCGAATACCAATTATTACTGATTTATAAGGTAACGTAATCGTTTACGTCGACTAATCGTTGCAGCCCTACTTACATGCATATATATATACAGTATATATATTCATATGGTGACTAATTTTTGTTTTGTTCAATCAACCATAATCTTTTCTTCCAGGCAGTGGGATTTCTTGGCTTTCGGCAAAATCGACCTGCCCACAGTTTTAATCCTGACCAACCTGTGCAACGACATCGTTGAGAATGTCACTATGGAGGTTTTGGAGGAGATTGAGCCACAATACAACCCAGCCAACACTCCTGTCACAACGTAAGTCAAAAGCTTTCACAGTCAAGAACTGTATGATTGGTTCACATCTTCTTGAACATCCACACATTTTGTAACCTAGTTATCAGTGTTGAGTTTTGGCGGGAAATGTTTGAATGCCACTACCCGGTACAGATCAGCTGACTGAAGTATGATTGTTTCTCTTTTCAAGGAATAACTCTGAGCTGCCACAGAGGGAACGTAACCTTTGTTCCGTGACAGGAGAGGACATTGAAGCAAGCCTGGGAGATTCCCTAAACCAGTGTTTTGCTGAAGTGATGAACGTTTCAGAGAAGAAATCAGACTACTCTGAACAGCTGCGAAGGCTGGTTGCAGGAGAGGTGGCCAGAAAACTGCAGACTGGCTCCGCAGTCAACCTCTTTCGAACAAACAGAGGAATTTGTCGAGATTGAAACACCTCTGGCAATCGAAATGGTTAGAAACATCTCCAAGATCTTTACTCAGAACCTGCTCAGGAAGAACTCTTCTGAGACCTCTGAGGAGGAGGAGTACCTGGATAGCCACGAGGACGATATAGTCACCAAAGTGAAGAGTTTTTTCAAAAGAAGAAACAACAAAGTTGCTCCAGCTGTGGGGACAATATAGTGGAACATGTTGGGAGGCACGGTGGTTAACACTGTCACCAACAGCAAGAAAGGTCCTCAGGGGCGGCACCAGAGAAATTTGATTGCAGGTGCTATGGGTGTGCTCCAACATTGACTGGGGGTGCTCTCTCATATCAGTTTTTGCACTGCCAGATGAACATTATGTACATTATTCATTACCTTTTTTTATTATTATGTTGTTAGTATGTTGCACAGTACGGTCACTCTGGCAGTGCCTTTTTAATTGAATTGTTAAATGTTCGTTGTTGTCTGTTGTTAAGTGCAGGGTCGGACTGGGAGTCTGTGCTACCGGGCAAATGCCAGATGGTCCATCTCAGCCACATTTGGGCCGGTGTCCTCCGATGTTTTTTTGTATGTATGTGTTTGTTATTTTGTAGTGTTTGCAACATTTGCCCAGCAGCCCAAAATGGACTTGCGGACTTGGAATAGGCTTTGGGTTGCACTGGCTAATATCGGTTCATATTTCCCTTTACATATGGGGCGGATGCTTAAGCTACGGAGTTAAACACCGCCCCTATATGTTGAAAGTTAATTGTCTGCTCTGTAGGTCAAATCAGTGCTGTCAGTAGACTGTTCCCAACGTTTAATGAAGTGTAGACATGTACAACATGATCTTCATTGAGCATACTATATTCTGTGTTATTTATGGGGTGTTTGGGGGTTCAGTATGGGTGGGTGGGAGAATGTTTGAGTATGTGTGTTTTGGGGGCGGGTTCATCGGTCCAATGGTGGGCCGGTCCAGAGGAAAAATGCCAGGGCCGAATTTTGTTCCCAGTCCGACCCTGGTTAAGTGTGTATACTTAGTTTAGTAAGTTTCCTTTTTAGTCAGATTAATGTTGTTGTATGTGTCATATCCACACATCATTTCACTACAATGATCTTGTATTATTGTATGTGACAAATAAACTCTGTTGAACTCTTGAACTAATACAAACATTTCTTCCATTCCACCACTGTCAGATCATGGGAATCAAACTCTGTTATATGAAATTAACCTGTAACATTACTTCATCTAGCATGGATTACTGTTAATCTAAACTTCCAGACTTTATTCAGAACAGAGAAACACTGCTTTCTTAAACTAGTCTGCAGTTTAACTCATAAAAAGTACGAGCCTGTGTCCTTATCAGGATTTTTACACTTTGAAAAATGTTTAGCTGTAGTACACCAGACTAATACAAAAAAATAATAAACTTCCTGTTTTCTACTATATGTCAGTTCCACCCAGTAACAAACTGCTGCTTCAAATCCAAAATGTAATCCACGGTCTTTATTTCGACATGGCGAGCTGATACTGATACTGTACAGTAACTCACTGTGTTACACAACACCGGAGCCTTGTTAAACATTGATTAAGTGCAAGTGATGATGAGGCATTATAGGAGGGAATATAAAAAGGGTATCACGTTTGATTAATTACTGTGAAACACAAAGATTTGGCAAAACCCCAACGATGGGTAGAGAAGTCCTTTGTATTGTGTGCAAAGCACAACAATGTGAGAACATTTTCATTGTTCTATGTACAGTGTTTGGTGACTTAATATTAACATGATATAAAAAAGGCTGATAAGGCAGTAAAATATGGTGAAAGCAGGTCATTAATATGCAGGCTAAGGAAGGAAACACTGCAGCTCTTTGTTTTTTAAAGCTCACATTAGACACACTGTAATGTCAACCTTGTTTACCCCAAAATAACCATGAATAATCCATCACTGTATTAAACTTACATGCATGTACCGAGGCTTTACATTGCCACTTTACGTAAAATATCTCCTCGGGGCTTGAATCAGCACCTTATAAGTACCTTTTTCAATCTCCATAATGAGGTAAGTGCTGGATAGACAAGTGGCAATTACCTAAAAGGTCAACTTCTTCATAAAGAAGAAAAAGAGCTATACCTGAGATAGAAGCCTTTAGGACGTACATGCAGACATACAGATGGGAATGAGCTTTTTCAGGAGACATTTCCGCCACGTTTTTAACATCAGATCATAATGTAGAGGACGCTAAATGTATTTTGACTCGGGACATATCTGCCTTTTTTTTCTCAGATCATGAAACGTCACTGCTGTTAGGGAAACTAGTTTTAATTTGAACTTTTCTTAATTAAATTTAATACATTTTAATTAACCTTCCCCTCGGGTTGCCTGTGCACGAGTCAAGTCAATTTTATTTTTGTAGCCCAACATCACAAAAATCATAAATCTGCCTCCAGGTGTCTTCACGATCTGCATCTGAATTCTCATTCATTATGACACACGAGCTTTAAGAGGCCAAGGCTTCGGGCGGATGAGGGATGTGATTTGTGAATTCATGGTCCAATTAATTGAATTACATCCAGTGGCATGTGGTTGAGATTTGAGACATACAGTGCTGCTCGTTCTAATGATGAGCTGCTCATGTTCTTGATAAATGTCCAATATCAAGGATTTGTAGCTGGTATGCAGATTACTGTAGTTTTTATAAATAATATCACAACAACAACAAACTGTGTGACTCCAGCAGAGGGCAGCAAATGGCTGCCACTGACCTTAATCTGAAGCGACAGTCTGCTCCTATAAATAGGCACGCCGAAAGGGAGGGATTATTGGTCTTTCTCTCTTGTCTCCTTGTCCAGAGGTTTTCTCTACTCTGCTCATTCACTCATTCACGGTACATGCAGCTGTACAGTGTCATGAAAATATGATGATTTCTTTTCCTTTGCCCTATTTCCCCCGCTCCCCACTCGCTTTCACTGACATAAATCTATCTGACAGTGAACACATGACCCACAAAATCAAAGATTCATGAGTAAAATATGCCTCCATGTGTAAGTCTAAGCTATGGTTTAGCACCTGTAGCTCATAAAATAAAAATAAATGTTGTCGAGGAAGAGGAAGAAGACTTATTGGTCATACTTGTGCAGACATGTCTGCAGTGTTGCAGGAAAATGTGTTGGAGATAGCAGTACGTGTTTAGTGCAGAGGTGTAATGATCAGCAAACTATAAAATAAACACCCTTTGTTGTTACTCATTATGATTATTTATGATTTCCAGATCCAGTTTATTTACTGCACAGTCTGTCATGTCCACCGTACACCGTCCACACGCTTTGAACCTGCTCTTTGGCGATGCATAAATCATGCACTGTAGTTCAGCTCATAATTAAATCAGGATTAAACACACCCACAAAGAGGCTTATATGTTAATTCATCCAATAATAATCCAATGACCCTTTAATAATCTGTCGTCTCTCACAGAGAGTAGAGTAGAGTAACACGTGCACTTGAAAAATGGACTTCTTCTTTCCCGCTTCATGAATCGTCTCAAGATTAATCTGGTGACCCGTTGGAGGGGGCCTGACCCTCAGGTTGGGAACCTCTGGATTCAACATAACAGTATACAAAGAAGTTAACACATTAATGCATCAGTATTGACTGTTTTATAATTAAATATTACAGTATACCTAAATATATACAGTATTGCACCACAATAGCAATGGTGGAAAGTACTTTTACTCAAGTACTGCGCACGTTTGGGGTAGTTTTATTTTATTTTTTTAGCATTTTAATTTAATGCCACTTCCTCACTACATTCATCTGACAGTTATAGTTACTTGTTACTTTACAAATAATGATTTTATAATTCAAAACATTTAAAAACACTTAACTACCCAGCAGTACTTAAAATGCTTCAACTACAGGTGTCTTTTCTCTGAATAAAACTTTTATTTTTGATACTTTTGTTACATTTTGCTAATAATATTTACACACTTTTAGTTAAATAAATATTTAAACGTTACATTTTACGTGACATGGTGTATTTTACAGTGTAGTATTAGTATTTTTACTGTATGTAAGGAAAGAAACTCAATACTTCCTCCATCACTGACTAACAGGAGCTTTTTATTTACTTTTATTTTGATACTTTAAGTCTATTTTTCTGGTAATACTTTTGTACTTTTACTTGTAATGGAGTACTTTTACACTGTTGTGTTGGTTCTTTGAGTTAAGCACATGATCTTATTACATCTAGAGTAATAATCTAATAATCATATCACCGTCTCGTCCCTCTGCTGAGGAGAAATAATGCACCAACGAACCCTCGCTTATATTTTATATTTTATTTCCTTTCATCGTGGCTGATGAAAAGTTTGAGCCGAAACTGGGTGGGCAGCATGTCTGCTTTTCTTCTTGGAAGAAAATAAAGTCACATGGCCACCGCACAAACCGAAAACATCATTCAATATGGATGACAACCCCGCCAGAGAGGCAGCGCCCCCCATCAAGCCCTTAGCAACCGAGAGAGCACGTGGCGATGCCATCTACTCAGAGCGAGCACTTGAAATATGCATGCCCCATGTCGTTCAGGCTCCCACAGCGTGTGCTCTGTTTTTTGTTTTTTCTTGGTGGATGTGACAGCAACAGTGATGAGATAAAACACACAACAAACCACGCATTCATCTCTCAGTCACCCTGCTGTGACACCGACACAGCTCGACCTGATAATAACACGACTGATCTCGACTGTTGTGCGTTTCATGTAGGAGGAAGAGTTACTGTATGGGAGAGGTTAACTATAAATAGAACCAAACAAGAATTGGATCAATTAATTATGAGCTCTGGATACCCCACGGGGTCTTTGAACTAAGTGAGAAAGCCAAGGGCAGGACTGTCAACGGGAGCCCGCTGAAGCTGCTGTGCTGTCACTGAAATGCACTGTGGGGCTCTTGGAGAGCGGTGGTAGACTTTCTTAAGGTCAGTCTACTGTTTCATGACTGCTCTGCCAAACACAGTGAAATTATATATGCTGTTTAAAGCCATAAACTCAGCAGGTGGTGACAAGTAGAAATAGATGTAGTATGAAGCAGATCAATTGATTATATTTTTGTCCACAGCCTCCAAGCCTCCTGTTCGTTTCCATTATTATGTAAAACAGGCAAATAAAACCTCGCGAATAAAACCTCGCATTTCTGCGTCATGGAGTTCAACATTGGTCAACTTTGACTCCCATAGTTGCAGCCTCGAAACATACCAAATACATATGTGTGGTTGACCCCTATATCGCCAAACCAAGCGTCAACCTCCGTGACTGTGAAGTGAAGCCAACACAGGAAGTGCAGTTCCTCTTGTCGTCCACTTGAGGCTGGCTCCAGAAGTGAGTCAGTCTCCATAAGTCCCCATGTCCAAATGTCCAACTTCACAGCAGAAATAAACATGTTTACAGCCTGGTACAAAAAACAGTTTTGGTCTCTGTAGCTAATTTCCCCGTTCATGACAACTGTACTGAGGGTGAATTTATATACAACTCACCTGTTCACATTATATTAAGGCTTAAAGTTATGCAGGATTAAGAGCGTGGATGCTTTAGTTGACATTCATTCATCATTCAGCCGCCTTCACGCTCCACGTCTTTGCCCATTACTGGGGAGCCGGTGGAGTCAGGACTGCCAAGATTTTGGCTCTGAGACTGACAGTGGCTCTTCAGAAATCTATGGGTGATGTCACGGATGCTCTGCCCATATGTTCCCTTACTGTATGAGCGTAGCCTTATAACATGATCTGGATGAATACTTGACTCTGATTGGCTGTAGAAACCGGAATTTGCTTGGCCATTTGTTCTGGCTTCCCTGTTGTTCATTAATTCCTGACAGAGGACACTTCATCAGGCGTTACCCTTCACATGTCAATTATTTCTTTGCACTATACTAAAATTAAATTGGAGCACTAAAATTAGCATTTAAATATGTTTTTTTTTTTTTTTTTTTTGTCCTCTGCTGCTGAAGTTATCTCCGTGCGGCACATTCTCTTATTTTTTCAATTCACAAAAACTAATTTGTGTCAGAACAAAATCGTGCCTCTACATAAAAATAATCACTTTTTAGTGATTAGTTTATGTAGTAGAAAGGATGAGGATGAGAATTTGATTTTCATTTTAGGGCCTTTAAAGCAGCTTCAGTGCTCCTCTGCGGGCCACAGTGTCCATCTAAAAGTCAGAAATTCACTTACTGCTGATTGTTGGATGAAGTTAATTTCTCCCCGACTGCACATCTGTGGCATTACTGGAGTACTCCTTTAATATAACATATCATAAAAATGTATAAAACTGATAATGGCGTCACAGAGCCTGAGCAGTTTGACTGAATACTGAAAGCCACTTTAGTGCTTTTACAGATGAGACCGTGCACGGTGACGCCTTCAAGTGATGAATAGCTTTTAAGAATGAGCTGTCTGCCCAAGCCAACTGATAACGACTTACCCAGATCTATCATATAACTATGAATATTCATAAACTGTTCTTGTTTTACATTATTAACAGACTCATTCCACCCAATAATAAGATTTATGAATGCTCCGTGACATCCAGACTTTAAATCCAGCGGTGTAAAATTTGACGGTCACCATGGTAGTGGCGCATAAATTGAGAAAACGTTCCAGAAATGCAGTCATAAATAAAACACATCACGACTTAAGAGACAGGCCTAATTAGCTTTCACTTCGCTGCAATTTAGCACTGCACTGCTGGGTATTAAGCCATGACTAAATCTGAACATTCTTAATTAATTACCCAGGGCATACTGAGCATTTTGCGCCAGCTTTGTGTTATTTTTTTGTTTTATTCCCCCCTTTTTCAAGGACAGCCAGGCTTATTGTTTTTCAACGGTGTGTGTGTGTGTGTGTGTGTGTGTGTGTGTGTGTGTATGTGTGGTGTTAGCTTCTGCTGCTTTTTACTTTGTGTGAGTGCAGGGAGGAAGGTAACGAATGAAGGAAGAGGAAGCAAAGGGAAGGAGGAGAAGATGCTTCAGCAAATCAGAGCTGTTAGACCACTCAACTCGAGTCTGAGACTGAATCATGACTGAGTGCAAATGAGCTCAAACGTTGCATTATTTTATATGAAATAATGATATAAACTAAATATTCTTGCACAATGCTCTTTGTGCATGTTTAAAAAAGAGGAAGTCTGGTTGTTAAAATGCAGACACACTATAGAAAATAAGCCCTGAGAACACAAAGATAATGTCATTTTCCTTTTTGAGGGGGATTTTAATGACCGGTGGAACAATTTAGTTTGAAAACTTTAGATCTCCCCAAAACCGACAGTGATTGTCCAATTATAGTTTTGCTACTGCAACATCACACAGCAGACCTGTCAAGCTCCACATGTTGAAGCACGTGCACGAGGCTGCAGAGCGGTAAGAGCAACACTTTAATGGCCTTTAAGAGTTTGAAGGACGACGGCGTGTAAGGAATGAATTAAAGAACGCTTTCATCACATGGTGACAGGGGAGTTTCCAGGGGGCGGCACTAGTTTAGTTCGTAGGGACCTGGTTCAAGTCCAGCATGGACCACAGTATGGAAGGTGGACTGGTAGCTGCTGTAGGTACTGAACCCTCCCAGTTACACTCCAATCATCACTCTATATTTGCATGTTTATGAGCCCTGTGTGTGTGTGTGTGTGTGGTTGTGTTTCGGATAAAGTGATAAAGTATCTGTTCTTCTACTGCATTTTTTAGACAGAAAGTAAAGCAGAACACACAGGAGTTCAGCTGTAAGGACACCAGTGGATACTGATCCAGTCATGACGTTGGTATTTCTTACGACATGCCTGGAATGTGTGCATCAAACTCTCAAGGATTCTCTTGCCAACTCCGTGCACTCTCATCACGAGCACCTCCTGGAGGATGTGATCATTTCATCAAGTGAATCACAATTACATTACTCAACGACCACTCTGAGCCATCTCAAGGATGAAAGCTCCTAATAAAAGCCTCTCCTCGTTGGCACAAAGTCATTTCAGAGGTGTTAGTGAGACGTATGACACACAGGTATTACACATGTCTCTCTCTGACTGACAGGCCTCTATCTTCCTGACCGTAGTTCCTTTTTAATCTCCTTAAGTGGTCCAGGTCGAGCTTCTGGGGAGGGAACAAAACATCTGACAATCAGCTGGATACGACTCACTGTCCCTGCACGTCTTAAAATATTGCTGAAGCCTTACTGATCACATCGATTCCTCATTTCTCATGTCAACATGCGGCTGCACCTGTGTAAATGTGGATTCCTGCTTCGTTCAAAGAAGGTGTACAAAGATTAGAGAGGCGTTTTTTAAACTGCCCGAAGCCACTATGATGATTAACAGTAATTAATGATTAGCATTTTTATGATATATATATATGTATAACTGTGCGTGTCTGCCTTTGATCACCACACTGCACTGGATCTTGTGCTTGAAAGGCTTCACTGCAGCTTCACCTGCAGAGTTTCACGATATCTGATCACCGATTTTCAGTACACCATCTCATGGGTGGGATATATCCTCCAAAGAATAGACAAGTCTGCGGTCTTGAATAGCAAATTATTTAACTTAAATCATTCTTAGTAATATGCTATAAACTGGACCAATTACTCTTAGTATGAAAAGTTAATCTCCTTTTTTGTATTCAGTGACAAAAGTTCAAATCTTCTCCGGTAGAGGAATCCTCTCCAGTGGTTAATTGTGCTGAATATTAATAATTAAATATCATATAGTCATATAAGATACTTTTAAAATAAAAACCCACTCAAGCTTTCTATCCATTCATCATCAAATTTAATGCTTCTTTCCCCTGTGTGTTATTACCAAGTCTTACTGACAGCTGCTGCCTGAAGGCATGTTGGTTATAAAAATAATTAAATGGGATGATTCTACTTTGAACTTTGGACAGTTGTTGCAGAAAAACTTTTTTTGAGGGTCTGTAGAGCTTTAAAATATATATATTTATATTTATTTTGGTGAGTTCATGAGAACAAGTGATCTATCTTCCTGAGTAAGATAATATAAGAATTATATATATTTTTTCTTTTGTGCTGCAGAGTAGCACATAGTTTAGCCAAGAAAGTTTGTTGTTATTGTATGTATAGGAGGACGGTGTTTTGCTGAAGGAATCTTGGAATGGTGCAGCAACGAAACAAATAATGAGAAAGTGTTTGTGAAGTAAAAGTGAGCTTCTTCTCTGCTTTAAGTGCTGCCAGAGACGTTCACGGTGTGGTAAACATTACTTTTAATAAACAAGTCTGTCCGTGGAGCAGAAGCCCATCAATCGAGGAAACTGTTAACTTGATTATAGACTTTATTTCAACACCCCCCCCCCCCCCCGAAAAAGAGAAAAAAAAAAGAAGGCCCCCCCCCCCCCCCCCCCCCAAACCCCCCCCCCCCCCCCACCCCCCCCCCAGCAGGAAAAAATACTTATATAAATAAACCCCAACATTTTAACAAATAGCCGGAAAGGTAATTAAATAACACGACAACGGCACTGTGCAAGCACCAGGAAACTGAGCCTCGTTAATGTTTTATTGCGTTGTTTTGTCAAGTCACATGTCCGCTGTGAAAAGAGCAACATGGCGTTTCCATAAGATCACAGCATGCAGAAAGGTACGACTAATTTTCACAATGTCTGAAGCAAACTTTAAAAAGAAATTAAAAATTATTGATTTATTTTTTATTGAGGGAGTTACAGCAGTTTGACCATCATCCACAACCAATTCATACTTCTTTACAAGATTTTTTACCTTAACATATATTTGGGTACTTTACTGTGTAAGGGGACAAACATTAAGAATAAGAATAATAGGTAAGTTATATATATATATATATATGTACTCAACTCAACTTTATTTATTATTTACCTTTCATACAGAATTGGTAGCCCAAAGTACTTCACCGAGCAGAGTAAAAACAGAAATGAGCAACAACTAACAGTTCTTATTATAATATAATATATATAATATATATATATAGATATATATATATATTATATAATATATATAGTATATATAAAACAGTTATAAGAGTATATTCTATTTCTATCTTCCGTAAACACATTGAGTTAATCTTTTTACTTCTTAATTTCTTAATTTGGGGTTTAACTTTACAAGAAACAATGTTTTTATGCAATTATATATATATTATTATATAATATATTATATATATATATATATAGAATATATATATATATAATATATATAATATATTACAATACAAAAACAAAAAACATTTGTTATTTCACAGAATGAAATGAAAGAAATAAACTGATGTATGACCGCTCAAGGCTTCCATATGTTTTGTACCAGCTGCAGTGTAAATCGAACACACCCATCAGCTAAGACAGTCCCCGCCCACCAATTTCCTCGGCCCCAGGTGTGTTTACGTCAGGTGTGTGGGGGTCTGCTGCTTCGGGACGTACCTGCGGAGAAAACACCGTCTTTAGGTAACTGTGCGCTGAATGAGCCAAGATGGCGTCTGCTCATCAGCTCTCTGCTTAAAGCGACACGGCTCTGTCCCCAAAATGGCGGCGCAAGGAGGAACTTTTGGCGGTTAAGGTACGCTAACGTTAGCTCCGACGATGCTAACGCTAAGCTATTTTAGCTTCTAGTTTTCTGTCATAAACAGTAAAAAAAACACTGAAGCCAACAGTTATTCAATAATTATCTGTAAGGGTTACATTTATTTTGATATTTAAACAAACTTATATGAGGCTAACAAACCTTTTATTGAGAAATATTATTAATTTGTCCAACCCTGTATATTAGCGTATATTAATTAAGCTTAATTCAAAATACTGCAGTTAGCTGAGATATACATATTTCTTTTTTCTTTTATAAGCACTAATAATAATCATTTCTACATTGTCTAAAATTAGTAATTGTGTCTTCGACTTGGTAATATAAAAATATAAAAATAAAGGTACATCTAAAGACCTAAAAATGATCATTTATCAATTATCATGATATATTATTTGTTTGTCCAGTCATCCTTTCTATTTATTTTTCTATCCACCTTGTTTGCTGTGAGCCGCTGTAAGTGATTGATTATTAAGAATAATAAATGTTAATTATCCAGATGTATTCTTTGCTGTGCCTTAATCTGTAGTTTTCTTATCCAAGAAAGTTTATTAGCTTCATTTAAAATACTGCAAACAGCTGAGATGTACACACTTTTAAAAAGTTACATGACAGAAGTACTATAACTTATAATTTGCCATTTTCTCTTGTCTTCACTTTTCTGCGTTGTCAAACAGTATTAATAGTTTTATAAAACAGTATCAAATATTGTCTAAATCTTTAGAGAATATCTCAAAGTTCTAATAAGTGAATTTGTGATATAATAGTTTAATCCTCTGTTTAAAGGTGATTTAAAAACTATTTCTTCACACGTCTATGACTGCTTATCCTTTGCAGAGTCGCATTATGTTTTGCCAAAGTGACGACGCAATGACCTCGAGGCCTCAACATGATGTGAGTATTATATTCCAGTCCTGTGTCACCAATCATCCTCGCACATCTACTAAAATAAATGTTGTTTTTGTGTTGATTTGAGCGAACAGAGCGTTCACACTTGAACTCAGCGCAGTACATATTTTACATTAATCAGATGCAGCCAGATGACTGAAGAGAGATGGGACACATGGCCAGAATATTGTAGTTCATAAAATATAGGCCGACTCTGCCAAAGCTCCAGGCTCACCTGGATCTATTTTATAATAACGGCCTCCTGCATAACTATATCTTAATGAAATGTGCTACATACGGTCCACAGTCTGAGTTATCGCTGCACGGCCGCAGTAAATATATAACAATGCTAACAATATTTCATGTGTACTCCAGTGGTACAGTGGGATGATCTGGATGTAAACGGACTTAGTGGGATTATTGAAAACTCCTGAAATGACGAGCATGTGCAGCAGAAACCTCCTGTGTCTTTGAAAACAAGAAATAAGCTCAATCTTTTGTCATAAAGTTTAATTTATAATGCCTGACAGGCCTGGAACCATCTCTCTAAACTCACTTGTTGTGTTTGACTTTGTTGATATTCTTGATAATATTGTTGTGGATACCATATTTAGACATGTTGGTGTTTATTAAAGCTTGATGATGTGTTTACTGTTACACACAGATTAATGGAAGCTGCTGTGGGCCAAACAACAACAACAACAACAACAACAACGTGGTGGACGCCATTCGCGCCAATATGACACCGGCATCACGGTAAGAGCTGCTACACCTGAGTTCATTATGAACATGAACATGTTGCATCCTCAGGTTCATTTTAACAGGAATACACGTGTTCTGTGGTCACTTACAACACAAACACTGACATTAAATGGCGTCAGTAGTAGTAAGATGACATAAAACGAGCTCATGAAACTCATGAAACTGAACAGTGCTAATGTTTATTTAGCTTTAATTTATTTTTTATTTTCTTGGTTCTCAATATTTATTCAAGTATTTAAATATGTGCTATGATAAGAATCCCAGTGTAGCGACCACTAAGAGGCTCTTTAGTTGCGATCAAACCAATGACGGTATACAGAATGGACAGAGCATGAGTGACGTCACCCTGGTGGGTTTCTGAAGCGCCACTTTGAAGCTTAAAATATCTGACTGGCAGACACAGGCCGAATGACGCCCGGGGACTCAAACAAGCTGTCTGCAGCGACATCCACCTGTCAATCAAAGCACTAAATCTGCATAAGTTTAAGCCCATGCTGTTTGATGATTGCTGAATTCATCAGCAGAGCAAAGCCCCTTTTTCCTGCTGTGTCGCCATTGATTTATGTCCCATTAAAAGCCCGACTCATCACTACTTTGACTGTAAGCGTCACAATCGGCGTAGCTGAGCCCGTCTGGTTACAGAGCTGTGGTTAATGGTGAAATCGGTTACTCGCTCTCTCACATGTTCGGAAGGGGAGTCTGAGGTGAGGGATTCACTTGGTTTCTCTGTACATGTGCCACTAAATCCTACACACAGAACCTTTCACTTAAATATTCTTTAATGAAGTTATTTGTTTAAGAAAGCAGCTTTCTGAACACGTCATATCCTCCATATCCCGTACGTGTTGGGCTCTAGGTAACGGCTGACGTCATGATCTCTCTGGCCAAAGGGCGCCTTGTTGTCGTGACATTTTAGCTGTTTTTCCACGCATCTCTCAGTAATATAAAGTAAATATGTATATATTCTGTTTATAGAGATCAGTGATGAAGGATTCTTGCTCAAACAGGTATCAACACAGAACAACTGAAGCCGGATCTGGAGCCTAATTGCTGCTCCAGATCGTTCTTTTCCTTCTCATCAAGCCTTCATCTCTTCAGATCTTAGAAAGATCAAAGATCATGTCAAGGTGTTTTTGGACATTTTGCCCACTGCTCCAGCTTTGGTGTAATGAGCCACGAACAGAGAGTCGCATACCAGTTGAGGGTTTGAATCGCAAATGCACATACTTTATTATTGTGCATTCATTCGCGTGTGTGTTTTCTCTGAACTAACAAGGTGGTCGACAGCGTCACTTTGTTTGCAGAGAGTTTTTCTGATCTCTCTCTCTTTGAATCATGGAAAAGAAACAGATGGATTTTTTTTTGTATCTGTCCTCCCTTGAATCGATAAACCAAACACGACTCAGCTGTATTGATACTGTGATCGATTCCCCCACCTCGACCGTGCGCACACTACCTTTCCACTTCCTCCTGAGGATTGAATGAACGAATGATAAAGACGCTCTGTGTATCTGACTCCCGTGCCCCGTCGTGTTTATTCACGGTCCAGCTTCTCGTGGCTGACCTCTAAGTCCGTCTTTCTCTTCAGGGAGTTCGCCCCTATACTTTATGGATCATCAGAGCCACAACTCATTATTTTAATAATTCATAGGTGATGGCATGTAAATGATGAGCGCTGTAAGTCACCCTGGATGGATCTGCGATGAATAATGGAGACTGCAGCAGGATCCCAGGACACCGGACACAGCACTCCCTCCATCCCTTCATGTTCAGCCCTCATTCCTCCTTTTTACTCGACTTTATGTATCCTCACGTTCCTCTTTCTCTTTGTCTTATTTATTCTCTGTTTCACTATCATCCATTTCAACTTTCCTTACGTCTCTGTCTAGCCTTTTATTCCCCACCCTTCTCTCTCCCTGACAATTTTCTTTCACCCTCCCTCTTTGTTTCTCTGTAAAAGCATTAAGAAATTATTCACAGTGATCTTTTTTTTCCCCTTCCCTTGCCTCGGCTTGAGCTGAGTGCTCGGCTGATTCGTGAGGAGCACCAAGGTCAGCCACAGTGGCTGCTGCTGTGAGCACATCTCCCCCATTACCTCCCACATACATACATCCGTGTAGGAAAATTTGCCCGCCTCCACAGCCTGGAGAAGCACAACAAACTTTGAAACTAGTGTGGCTGTTAAACCCATTTAGTAGTTTGCTTGTTGTCATTGTCACTCAGCGTTCTGAGGAGCAGCAGTTGGTGGTACGAATTCTCCAGTCGGGTGCCATTAAACCACACGATGGGAGTTTTTTTTTATTGTCTGTGAAGGTCGTCTTTCTTTGAGAAGAGTTAAATGTGGGTCAACGAGACTTGGTTTCAGATCCGTGAAGATGTTTCATCTGTCGTTCTTTAGAGGCTTTTCCAGTTTTCATGTATTTCATGCTCAGTGGCTGGTTGTACTGGGCAGCTTCCAGGTGTGAGTGTGTAAATGTGTAAACGTGATCAGGGCGTTCCTGCAAAAGAGAGCCTCACTCTCAGTGAACCTACTCTGAATAAATACACAGAGGCACATCTGCTGCATTATAGCTGCAGCAGAGTACATTCATTATAATGAAGCTAATACTATGACCACTGAGTGCTCATGGCTTTTTTTGTTTTCCACCGCTGGTCTACTATGTTGAAATGAGTCTATCAAATCAATGTGTATCCATGACCCTGTAGTTAAAATGATATAGATAATATAGACTACAGATTGATAGAGATATATATTTATTGTAGCTCATGAGGTCAGACCTTGTATTGTACATGCAAAAATTTCAGTAATCTTTTGAAAATAACTAAGAGATTTTAGTGAACTTGTCTGGATGTGGTTTCTTTACAAGCATCCAAACTTTGTTCAGACCAAATCTTGATTAGAGATCGTTGACATAGAGAAATATCAGGATGAATTCTGCAGGAAAGTTGCGTAAAATTTTCACAAGACATTTAAAATATTTCCATGGGTTGGTGCAACTGTAAAAGACTTCTAGTTGACTGAAGACGAGGCGCGCCGCCGCGTTTTGGACCTTCTGAAAGGGTTTCACTGTGCAGGCTGGGAGGCCCGTCAGGAGGGCGCTACAGTAATCGAGTCGTGAGATGACCTCAGCCTGTATCAGGAGCTGGGTAGCTTGTTGAGTCAGTTATGGCCTGATTTTTCGGTGAAATGCAAAGCAGCATGACCGGGCAACTGAGGCAACGTGATCAGAGGTTAGTTGGTTACCGATCAGCAGTTCAGTTTTTGACAGTTTCATCCGCATTTGAATTTAGGAGACTGAGGGGTCGTCAGGTGGAAATGACAGCTAGACCAGAGTGTCATCTGCATAGCAGTGATACAAGAAGCCATGAGAACGGATAATTGGACCCAGAGAGGTGAGTGAATAGTGAAGAGAAAGGGCACCAGCACCAAGCTCTGGGGCAAAAGCATTGAGGTTCAACATGCCGGTCTTATAACAATTAGTGAACTGCAAGATGTTTTTTTTCCAGTGAGTTAAAGCTCATTCATTATGTAGGTGTACTTTAATAACTTGACTTTAATATAGTTTCTCTGATTTGATCTCCAGATTAACTGACTTACATTTGTGCACTGCGGGAAAAAAAAAGTATTAACCTTCGAAATGATTGATTTGAGCTGATCGTATCAGGCACGTTTCAATATTGTGGAGCGATATCATCAGTAGACTGTCTGAGAAGGTCTTTTCTCTTTGGTTGCTTTAATATAATTACTTGAACTAAATCAAATATTACCTTGACTATTAAAGTGAATAAATTCTACAAGCCTGTGCGAATGACGATAATCTATAGTTGTGGGCAGCGCGTGCCTGAATATGAATCATAACACAGGAGACCCAGGATGCCTTTTAACGGGGTCATGCGCTTGATTATAAATGTATGTGCATCACCACAACTGCAACACTTACCCGTAACCGCACAGCACTCACCCTGTCCCCTATGGGAAGGTGGATGGAGTGGGACAGGGCAGAGAGGGGTGGAAATGTATGTATGTATGTATGTATACGTACGTATGACATTGATCTGAGGCAGGGTGTGGAGTGGAAGACACGGCCTGCGTAGCTATTAGCCCTGGACCGACCTAGACACGAGGCACGGCGGAGAGGCGATTAGCTGACAATGAGAAGATGAGTGTCCCGTCCATCTGCCTGGCATACATCATGTGGACAGACCGCGGCCTTACTGCGTGCATTTGCGGTCCCATTAGGGAATCAACCCTCAGTCATATTTCTTAGATCCGGACCGAGCAGATCAATGAAACGAGATGGACTCGCTGCCAGCAGGCCACTTGAGTCTGAGTGGGGCCATCACCATCTCTCCTTGTTCGTTGTGGAGCGGTCGCCAGGAGAACGTTGCCTCAGCACTTTGCTTCGGGGTAAGGAGGGTGAGCGCGTTGGTGATGAATCACTTCCACAAGTTGTTTATTGATTGGCTGGGGGGGGCCTTATATCTCAGTGCTCGTTAAGTGTGTTGTCTACCCGTCTGCTTCGTTTTATTTGTATGGAAATAATTACAGCGTTCCTGCTGTTCCATCAGTTATCACGGTGTCAAAAGAAAGAAATGAAGCGTACAACAAGGGATCAGAGGTTTTATCGTCTGCAAATTGAGCAGGTACATCATTTATTCTACTCCAAATTGGTTTTGCTTCGCTGGAGATAACATTTTCCTCTGCCTGTCGTAGCAAAGTGAATTCATTTCAGACAGAGCACAGAGAGATTTCGAGAAATATGTGTGTGCATACAGAGTTGCGTGCCGCTTATTAAAATTCAACATGAGGAGACGCGTACTACGCCTCTATCACAATCTGTCGGGTCTCACTCTGCGCCATTTGTACGTTTCCTCAGAGATTAGCCATTTGTTTGAGAAAGCAAATCTCTGGAGGAGAGTCTGAGGGGAAAAAGCTGTCACAAGAAACCAAACAGAGGAAAAGCTGACGTGAGAGGGGCTGGGTATCATCTAAAATCATTCAATACTACAGCTGATATGAAACAGAGTTGTGGCGCAGATATTTCAGTTATTGTTTTTGTCTCAGATTTACACTTGTCTGGCAGCCTCTTGCTCGGTCACTCTCATTTTTCTTGGCTTCCTCCGTCAGCGTCCTTTTCTGTCCACTTCGCTGATCAGCCCTCGCCCGTCGTCTCAACTCGCGATGGTAGCTCGTACGTCGGCTCAACAACCGGAGTATATCCCCAGCCGCATTGTGACACAGGAGCCAGCTAATCTTCTTCATCACAGCAGCGCTTGATAACACTGTTAACGTTGGCAAATGAAGTGAAGAGAGGCTGCCTGTTTTCCATCATTAAACCGGTTGTTCTGTGATACACGGCAACGTTAAATAAGTCATGTGTAACTGAAAGCATCTCTCGCATCCTGAGAAGGCTGTTCATCTTCATTCTGCATCTGACTCCCAAAGCAGACATAGTTTAGGTCATGGTAAGGCTTGCAGGCGGTGTGTAATGTTCACTCATGTGCATTTGAGTACAGCGTCTGAACATGTGCCCCCTTTAACGCTTTGCTGCCCGCTGATCTCCGCCTTCAGTCATTTCTCTGGACTTGTGTGCCTAATGTGTGAATTCTTTCACCCTGAGGAATGCAGCTACAAGGTGTGACGGAGGTGACAGGTGAGCGTGACTGTGGTTTGAGAGTGCATGTGTTCCTGCACCACAGCATGCCTTATTTTCCTATTTTAATACAACAAAGACGTGCATCCAGGCTAACACGGGTTACAGTATAAATAAACTGTATGTTTAATGAAAGCCAAAATGTCTGCCCACACTGTAAACATCTTTATCACTCTTAGGTTTGACTCTGAGCCAGTTACTGTGTTATTTATGGCCATCTGAGGAGAAATAGAGTGATAAGAGCTGATGTATTACAGTGTAGGCTGGCAGCAAGGCGCTGTCTTGCCAAGTGTTATTATCTTTACCACAGTATTAAATGTTTTATTGGCTATATAAGTTGAGACAGTGTTTTTTAGGAAAGAAGGGCTGAAATCTTTCTTTGAAATTCAGTGTTTTCTACTTCCAACGCATCGTACTGATGCTGTTAGCAAAGTAATCCAGAGGATTCATGTCAGTTTATTTACTGTTCTGAACTAGACTTCTGGCAGAATTTAAAAATATCAGTTTCAACACCAAGAAGCATCAAAGGAGGAAGAATTTAGGCAGAGAGAGACGAGTCTGGAGGTGAAGAGAGAGACAGAAAAGAAAGTGTAATGATACATGATGTGTGTGTGCAAACAAGAGCTGGTGACACCGTCACCTCCTCCTCGCTGTCAGTCGATAGCAAATGGATCAGAAACTGTTTCAGCAAACAAACAAATAAAAATGTCAAATATTCTCTGGTTCGAGCTCCTTTTTAAAATATGAAGACTTGCTGCATTTTTCTGTTGTTTATGTCATCAAAACGAGCGTCACAAACCTTTTTTTTCCTTTTTTTGTTCCTACTTAAATCAATCTCCAACTTCACAACATAACAAACAACACAACAACAAATCGCTGTATAATCCTCCGTCCACGACCTCGTGCATGGGTCACCTGTAGTCTGCATAACACACCTGCATAAAGATATTTTACCTTCCGCATAGGTGATGGTGATTATCATAGAGGCTACACACGGTCTGTCAACGCTGCTGAGCCACACTGAGGTTTAATATCTGCCATGAACCGTTAAAATGACTGATTTTAATTTCATGTTTTTTCCTTATTATGCACGTACAGAGTGGAGCGGTGTCAGAGGTCAGTCCACACACAAACAGATGTTACATGGACCACTTCATGAATCACAAACCATAGCAACAAGTGTGTGTGTGTGTGTGTGTGTGTGTGTGTTCAGTGTGACACTCATCTTTTCTGTATTCACAGCACGTTTCCGTAATATGTTATGTTGTGGTATGTGTGTATTTATAGCGTGTTTGTGATGTTATGTGTTCTGCTTTTGTGTGTGTGTGTGTGTGTGTGTGTGTGTGGCACATTTCTCAAATGTGTTTTTACAGCGTGTTTCTGCAATGCACTATATTTTTCAGATTCACAGCACGTTGTAATGTGTCCTGTTTTGTGTGTGGCATGTTTATGTAATGTGTTCTGTTGTGCATGTTGTGCAGCACGTTTCTGTAATGTTGCAATATATTCTGGTGTGTGTGTGTGTGTGTGTGTGTGTGTGTGTGTGGCACGTTTCTGTAATGTGTTTTTAGCGTGTCCGATGTTCAATCTCTCATAACTTCATGGAAGTGTTTGCAGAACTGTGGGAGTAACCCTTTAATCAGAAGATAATAATAATAATCAGCAGATTAATCTGTAATAAAACAATAATTAGTTGCAGCCTGACTAGATAAATAGCTCGTACTGGAGGACATTTCTCTTCCTCCTATCCCCCTCTTCCTCTCCGTTTCCTCCCTCGTAGGTAGGGCACAAATTAGCAACACCCACCAGCCAAACAAATTGCTCGTAGACACTCGGTAGCCATTTGGCCGGCGGACAAAAACGATAAGTTTGCACGCCGCTTCCAAGCTTTCTCCATCCCTCGTCGTTCTGTCGTCTCAGACCTATTATGTTGTTCTTTCATATGCCACTGTAGTCACCATCTTTCATATTAAAGGCTTTTAACCCAGAGTGCTGACACTAAGGGGGAAGGAGCCTGACAGCTCGGTGGATCCAAGCCCACACACCTTTTAACCGTGCTCCAAGCTCTGTCTGTGCATATATGTGCATGCATGTTCTGAACGTCTGACCTTGTGTTAATGAAAGTGTGATTTAATGCGCGGTCAGATGTACAGCATTTGATTTTCTGTGTGTGTGTGTGTGTCTGTAAAGGAAAATGTACAGTATGATAGACTGTAACACAGGCTGAAGATCAGGCTGAATAAATAAATAATGTTTGTGTCCTGCACAGCGTGGAAAAGATGTCACTGTTCATGAAATATCAATGAGCGTGACCTTGATGGTTTGTCCACGCTTTGAGCAGAAGTGGTCGCCTCTGAAACGTTTGTATATCTTAGCCAACAACAACAAATGTCATACTTCAAACGGGGACGGGTCATATTAAATAAGATTACTGTGAAATTGTAGCGTGTTGCGTCACTGAAGGATGTTTCTTCATGATTTATGAATGCTCGGACCTGACGGCAAAGTCAGAATGTCCTTGAAAGAGAGAGACAGTATTCAACATGAGACATAATATGAAGTTTGTAGGATGATTCACAGAAGACTGACGAGTTTCCAGGTTTGAGAATAGCACAACAGAGATCCAGTGATGGTGAATTCTACACTGGGCAAAGATTCAGAGGTTAAATGCACCTTAAACATGCAGCTTCCCCTCTTGAAAGCGACGAGCATCTATCCAGAGATCATACTGGACTTCACTTGTTACTTAATGAGCAGATAACAAGTACCTATGATTTCAGTTCACTTAACGTTAGCTGTTGTAAAACAAAGAAAATAAATGACATGCTGTTAGAGATATACTAAATCAGCAGTTCTGATGACACGACCACAAAGTCGATCATCGACCTGCACCCTGGTGTTTTGCTACCACACCCACCAAGTACCTCTCAACCTGGGCAACTCCGGAGAGTCCAGCCCCTCTCCAGGATTCTCCAGTGCTGCCGACTATATCCAGTCAGTAACGCTCCACTGCCCGCACCAGCTCCGGTTCCTTGGAGCGATGTGATGTTGCATGTCCCGAGGATCAGTCTGTGATGCCGTGAAGAAGCACGCCTTTTTCTTTCCGCCTGGCTGGCCAAGCACCCAATAGTTAACAATCTCATAGTTTTACAGCAGCAGTGGTAATCCTCATTGAGCTTCTGCATCTTACCGGCTGCCTCTGGAGTTTATTGCTGTTGCTGATGCTTGCTGAGCCTTTTGGCTTCAACAGTATCTGTTTGTATCACACTCTTTTCTCTCACCTGTTGCCTTGTTTCGCACCTTAAAACCTTAAAATTTCTGCCTGTCAGTCCGTAACTGTTCATGTTCTGTCCATCAATCTTCAGCTTGACATGACGTGAGCTATTAGACACAGAATATTACATGAAGTTGCATCAATCCATGTAATCCTGACGAAGAATCATGTGCCTCTCTTATTTTTGGTCTATTTAAGAAATGACAGCTACATCCATGCCTGTGTCTACATGAAGCTGTCACACTGCACCACCGTTTGACGCCCCCGCTGCCTACAGTACATCCTTCCTATTAATTAACACACCGTACCTGTGATGATTTCTCGTGGCTCCTTACTTGAAGGTCTGTATATTTTACGTGGGTTTCTGTTCCCTAAAGAATTTTCCAGTATAATGCTCATACAGCTCACGGCACCGCAGAGAGCTGAGCAGCACCTGTGCCAGCAAATTTGAGTTTGGATAATAATGGCTTTAGCTGCACAGCGAGTGTCCCTGGCTGAAGTAAGACTCAAGCTAGGCTAGAGAAGCCCCATGGCCAGGCAGCTAATTGGACTGGCTTCATCGCCCATCAACTCATGGCTCTCTTTTTCTTTCAGGTATAAACCTTGAAAAGGTTTCCTGAATTAAGTTTTTGGAGTGTAAACTTCTAGCTTCTGCTTTCTTTAATGTTTCTGAACACTGACGTTGTGCTGCAGCAGGTACAACTGTATAATCTGAACTGTTTCATATGTTTTAATGTAAAAAAACCAAACAGATTAATTAAACATCACATCCACATCTGCTGTGAATCACACGTCCTGTGCATTGAGCTCCACTGTCTACCTGTAGCAGCCCACATTAAATTCAAATCTCTAACGCTGACTACAAAGTAGTCTCCGGTTCTTGGTTCTCTCTCCTGGCTCTAACACCCCTCAGGACAGTCCAAACTTTTACCGTCTGTTGTTCCCCGTTGGTGGAGCGTCCTACCAGTTCCTACCAGATCAGGGGCGTCCCTCTCTACCTTCACAAACCTCCTGAAGACCTCCAGCTCTTCAGAGAGGACCTCCTCTACAACACTAACAACACCTGGACATGATAACGTCCTTGTCACACTTTGGATAAAACATCAGCTAAATGGCTAAACGTAAATGTTATGGACGTCTGAGTTGACAGTTCTTGGCCTTCATCGTGCTGCAGTTTGATGTTCTTCAGATGATTTAACGAGTTAGCTGTGTTGCTTTACAGCGTCAGACTGATTCCTACTTTACCTCACTTGCTCTTAATCTCAAATATACACTTCCAAACAACGGATGACGATCTTGTTACGTTGAACTGTAGCTCTTCCCTTTCTGAAATCCTCAGATATTTTAATTTTTCCCGTCTGCTCTCGGGTTGTTTATTACTCTTCTTCTTCCGCAAATTGCCGCCACGACATCCAGGAAGAGAGCGAAGCTAATCGATTACCCGGCTGTTAGTTTAGGAAGTATCTGATTTCATTTTTGCGCAGCACACGCTTTAAAATCACAGCAGGTCGTGCCAAAATTAATATCAGATTAATTGTGCAGTCTTGCATAATATCACTGATGTATTAACTGTAAAACACATGATGTGTCTTTAAAACAAAGCGCTGTCTTCTGCTGCAGTTTCAGAGTGAACTCTATTAGTTTAGGGCAGATAATCTTCCACAGGAAATTAATTTGGCTACAGACGCACAGCTGAGATAAATTACTCCGAGATAATGTATCACACATGTACAGCGGTGAGAACAATAAACAGATGATGGAGCAAAACATAAACATAAACACACTGTCAGAGAAAAATATGTTTGAGGAAATGGTGAAGGCAGTTTTTTTTTTCTCTAAGAATAGGAAGTGCTTTTAATAATCGAGACCCAGAGGGTTTACATCAAGGCCGGAGAAGAAAGCAGCTGTTGAGAAAAGCTTCGGCGAGAGCCAACTGCATCTTCAGAGTGGAGCTCTTTGATGGGGTTTGCATTTTTTAAGACGTTCTCAATCAGAGGGCTTCTGAATCCAACCCAAGGTTTTTAGTTTGCTGCTGTATAAAATATCAGCCCGGTTGCAGAGTTAGCCGACTGAGTTTCACAGGAAAAATTTCCTTTAAAGTTAAAGAGGGCAGAGGGTGGGCGGCGAGCTGCGTATGAATATATACATGCAAACACACACATGTTGTCGTTGGTGCACCCGTCCTCCTCCTCCTCCGTTACGTAGATTTCTCATTCTCTTTCCCCGCATCTGTCCTCGTGTGTCCCTCGGCCTTTTCCTCCAGCTGTCCTGCTTTGATATTAGCTTCATGAAATCTGTGTGAACACCACGGACGTCAGTAATCTGCCCCCACTGCAGAAGGGGGGGCTTGTTCAGATAGTCTCTCTCATTCTCTTCTCATCTTCTCGCACTCTTTAATCCTCCCACCCCTCAACAGAATACAAGAACTGTCAGTCGTCGCTCTTTTTTTTTTTTCTCTCTTCTAATTCGGAGCACTTCGGGTGAAAGGATGTAATGTTTTTCATCATTTTCTGCGGACATCTGGCTGTGTAGCTTTGATAAGGTTTCCTCCAGGTGTCCTGATATCCGGGTTCAATGTTTTTGTCCTCTGCTCACCCGTTTTGCACCCGAGGCAAGCTGCCGGGGACAAAAATTGCATCTTGCACCATAATAAGCCAGCGATGGAGACGGATCGTGGACTGACCTTGAGCGAATCCGGATTAAATCAAAATATTATAAATAATTTTAAAGCAAATCAGCCTACGGGCATCTGTTCCCCACTCAAATTTATCTAGTTTACTGGCTGGTTTCTTGTAATTTTCCATAGTTTGATTTCTAATCCATTAATAATTAGGTGTGCTCTGCCTCAGTTATGAATGTCACTGCTTTAATGTTACAGATAGAAATGTGCCTGTAGCATTAAATGTACTTCCTCTATGATCAGATATTTTTTTGATTTATTATCCATTGCTTTTCTCTTCTTTCTTGTCAAGTATAAACCCACCATGGCATCCATTGGTTTGTCTGTTTTGAAGCCTGGAGTTTGGCGTTATGGATGTTTGAGTCTTGGTTTCGACGACCTGCCATGGTAAACGTATTCGTAACGCAGCTAAACAGCACACTGAAATATATTTCTGAACATTTGCGGTGAAAAATCACGATAAGGTAACACAATCTGGATTCATGTTTGATCAGGTTTGGTTGTTTGAACAAGGCAAGGAGCAAGCATACCCTCCTTTATTGTCTGTTTTAATCTAAACGGGCCGTAATTCACAACTTGAACGAGACATTACTTTTAAAACCTGTGTACCCTCTACACTAAGGCTGAGTCCTTACCACAGATTCCAGCCCACATCCCTTCGCTGCATTCGACCCTCACTTCCTCAGCTTTCTCTTTTTCTTAATTTTCTAGGCAATCAATAAAAAAAAAGATCCACAGTGATTCTTTAAGTGAAATAAAGGTCAGCACAAAGTCATCAGCAAACTCTTGTTTCTTTGTTTGCCCTGACATAAATCACTTGCTTCACTCCATATTTTTCTTCCGGTCATCGATGCCCCCGTCCTGCAGTGTGAGATCAATTGCCAAACTTTAAGGTTCATCCTCTGGGGGCTATGAATCACCATCCAACATGGCAGTAAACAGTAAAGAGTGAGATGATTGATTTATTTATATCTTAATGGTTGTTCTTGTTCTGATGTTCAGCTCATGTTGGAGCAGGCGGTACTGATCTAACATAAACCCCCTCGCTGGTCAAGACGCTCCTCTTAGAGGTGTCACAATTGAAATATTGATGCTCTCTATTGACGGCTCAGTGCGACAAACTTTCAATTTCGAGCGTTTAAACGTGATAATGAATTGGACGCTTCAGACCTCATTATGTTATCGAACACAAGTTAGGAGACTGTTCTGCTCTGCTGAAGGAGAGACGATGAAGCTGAGCCCATGCAGTCTTCACTCAATACGCTGAGGCAAATAGAGCATCTTAATGGAGTCTTTAGGGACTATGGATCATTGTCATTGATTTGGTTTGGGTCTGCCTATAGAGTCTAATTAATTTCAATTCATTGAGCTTGAGATATGCATATAAACTAGTGTTGATATAATAACAGAAGCCTCATGTTTGTTGATTAGATGAGCTCGACTGCATGTCTGTGCAAAACATCTCCTTTTTCAGAAGTGCTGATGTTACGGAGACGAGCTGATGGAAAATCCTCCGAGACGCGCTCTGACTAGACGCATTTAATTTAAGATGAGACCTTAACAGACACGTCCACACTTCACATGCACGCCGAAATCTGATTAAAGTTGAGAAGGCTGCTTGTGCAGTGCCATCCGCCGTAAAGATAAAATGTACAATAGATGCCCAAACATTTTCACATTAAAAAAAAAAAAAAAATTCTGTGCTCAGCATTTAGAGACAATATTTCCAAAATATCATTAATCCAAGCGGATGACTTCCATTGTTCCGGTGAATATACTGAATAAATTTGCAGCGAGAGCAGCAAAAATGAACATCTCTCTGTCGAGGATGATTACTGGCTATCATCAATATTATCATAATTGATGTAACGGTCATTAACATCAGTATGAAAATTAGATTTTCGGGTTTAGAAGATTCCTTTCAGTGAAATAATATAGATATATCTGATTTTCTTCTGCAAAAACTTCTGAAAACATTTATTTCTCCAGCATTCTTCTGCAAAAACTTCTGAAAACATTTATTTCTCCAGCAGAACACTGTCAAGAAAACACAAAGACTAACGCGGACCAATGGAGTCTTTCAGACCTGTTTCACAAAAAGAACTTTTAAGGAACTTTAACTGCTTTAAAACCAGGAAAAATAATGTTTTAAAACCAGCTATAAACTGGACACATTAAAATACGCATGCTCAGATTTACCCCTCTGATTGGACACACACAAGCCAAATATGTTGACACATCAACAGATGAAACAAAGCGACCACTCCACAAACCAGCACGGTGGCTGATGGTGATGGTTTTACAGCTTTAAGGTTTGAAGAAAAACATTGATTGGTAAAATTATTACATCAGGCTCAAACATTTACAGTCCAAAAGCCTGGGCGCTACACTGGAAACATTGAGAGCTTAGATTTAGAAAAGATCGAAGGTCGGTGAATGTTCTGGGAAGCAGAGAAACATCTTCATCAGTATGTTTTAGAATCAGACGGCTCAGCTCAGCAGGGAGTGAACACTGCATGACTATGCTGCAGTGAGAGGAATATGTCACATTAACGTAGCAGACTAGCTCACGGGTTCTGCTTCATTTTGGCCCGGAAGACTCGCAGTATTATATCTTGGCTGCGTTTATAGATAAGTCTGTTTTGTGCTCTGAAGCACGAATGCCATTACTGCGACGACAGCGTGGAACTGAACACATTTCCACTGACAGTGGGAGCAGAGATGTTTGGGTTTTTCCACAGTCAGCGGTCGCCCCCCTTGGTGGGGTCTGCGTTATTCAAGGCACAAAGCTCGTCTGATACTAGCTATGACACCGGCTTTCTGTCTGACCGCTTTAATATGAAGGTTCTGCATGGAGCTGAATGAACCCAGCAGAAATTACTCGCTAACTTAACTGAAATCAGAAGAAAAGGCGTTTAACACCAATCAGAAACACATGAGATTGTAAAAGTGGAGTTTCTGCAGCGATTGGCGCAAGTTGGCGGCTCACCATTAAATTAACTACGTGGGAGCCGATTGCTCAGTCGGTTCCTGGTCTGCGCGCTGTCATAATGTGACAGGAGCTGGACGATTTTAATGGAGCTTTATGAAACTTAAAGTGATTTCATGGAGCCGAGGCTTGTGGCTCCATTTTTTTCTCCCCTCAAAGTCTCAGTTTATTGAAAAAGCAAAAGACAGGCTGTCCAAAAGTGGACAGCCTCATTCAAAAGAAGATTATAAGCTTTGGTTTAATGGCATTTGATGGCTTAGGGTACAGGTGCTTAGGAATATTCCTGGTATTAACATATACGTATTAACGTAGCAGCCATGATAAGAGCGGTTTCAATTCACCATCCTTTATGAGGAGATAAATCAATGGACTGGAAAAAAAGTGTGATGCTCTGACGTCGATAATGAAGTCACATTTTTCTCCCGAGTTGTCCATATTTATATATCCTGCATTAAAAAATAAACCCAGTAGGAGTGCACAGGGAGTGTTTTGTAGTCCATCTTCTGAACTTTGTAGTTTTACCACAGATCTGCTGTCATATCATGACGTAGTCGAGTGTAAGAGCAGTCTTCTTCTCCTAACTCCTTATGAAGTTTGATCTCATGACGTTTTCCATCGAGGTCAAGGAAAAGTGTTGAGGAAAGGTAATTTTTTTGACTATTGGACCGTACCTCCGGTTTTCTGCATCGGTTCTACAAGATCAGCGTTTCTGGCAAAGGCACTTTTACACAATATACATGAGCTTTCTTCTAAACATCATCGCAGTGACATGGTGACGGTGTCAGTGAAGGTAAAAAGATCCAGTCATCTAAGGTTACCATAAGTCAGAGTGGTTATTTTTGTATTCACTTTTACATAAACACTGAGAGGTTAAAAGAAAGGTATTTGAATTTAAATTGGCTGCAGATGAGTTCATGTGACAGGGTTAAAGTTCTCTGCTGCTGACAACACAATGCTGTTAATGCAAAGCAATAAAAAGTTCCCTTCAAATGAATGTGATGTTTGCTTAATTAGTCCTGATGAAGTAATGCATGAAGGGACGTAAAGGAAGATGCAGTGAATAATACATTTCTAAAGTTAACGTTAAAAGCATTTTCATAATTATTTTGATGCTTCTTTGAGTGTAAACATTGTCTCCATTTAAACTTTGCTTTTAATTTTAATTGGCGGAGAATACTGAGCGCCATAATTAGCTCTTATGTAAGACCTCGTCCATAAATCTGTCTCTGCTGAGCTGCTTGTAAATGAAGGAGTGACATCAGTGCCGGAATCAGTGGCGTTCCTCTTTGAAGCTGCTCGAGCTTTGCTCTCCATGCTTTCATCTCTTTGCATTTACATGCTCTCCTCTCTGTATGTTCTCACATGCACCAACAGACATTTGATGTTTTCAGTTTCCCTGTGATATACTGTATGAAGGCTCGTGGAGAGTGTTTCACTGAGAGGGGAGCGCACATAAGCCCTGAAGACCACGGCGTTCTGCTGAAGTAGATCTGAGTCACACAGGCAATTTTTAACTCTGCATGGAAATGACTTCCAGGAAATTAAACTCAAATAGAAGACAAAGCGGTAAATATCACTCCCCACCAAACACGACATGACATTCATGCAGTTTAATTTCAGCACGTCAACCTGAACTGGCTAAAAATGTACCGGATAAATATCATATCATAGCAAATAAATCCGTATAACATTAACTCCACCGGGCACATCTCTGTCACGTTGCAGCGTTTCAGAAGAGTGTTTTGTCCTCCAGACTTTGTTAACTCTGTTCAGACTACGGGACTGATTTAATCTGTTTAATCTTAATTGGATTAATACGTTTTCAAAACTATGACACAGTGTAGAATGAGTGAAACTCAAAACAAACTTTAATCATTACGGTGCAGACTAACTCTGGGCGTTGGAAAGATCATTCTGCAAGGCACTGCAAGATCTTAGTAGTTAACTTGATGACTGTAACGTTATATTACTGATAGAAGTGATGGTCAAAACTAGGATTTAGTCATTTCTGCTCAGTGCATAGAGAACACTGTGGTGCTTCTGGTGGGGTTACAAACATTGTCTAGAGCGGCCGCGATCGGTGGCGACTCAAATATATTTGTTAGATACATTTTCTCATGCCAAATATATGTTGTAACTTTATATATGTTAGAGATTACCAACAAGAACTCGCTGTCTAACAAGCTTTCCAAACTGTGCCATTGCATGTCCACCAGGGAGCACTGACACTAACTGTTAAATGTCCTGATCAGTGCATGAAAAGATATCGACCCATATATCATCAGTTACTGGTATCACCCTAAAAAAAATCCAATGTTAGTCGAGATGTAATGTGTAAAAATGGTCAAACAAAGGCTCCGTTTCAATTTTTACATCGAATCGACCTCATTGACCGAGCGTGTTGACGCATACGAGGTCTGTGTTGTTCTTTCGCTCAACATACAGTGCAGAGAATAGATTTCCAGGACAGCACCTGCATACAGCTGAACAAAGATAACAAGCTAAACATAAAAGCTGCACGATGAATCCATACGCAGGTCAGATAGTGTGAGCTCAGTCTTGCAGATGAGAATGGATGAAAGGATATCATTTACATGTCATTGCACAGTGTTTACACTGATGCTCATTTACACCTGGAATACATATAATTAGATTGTAGATCAGGTTGGGTCAATTACCCAACACTTAACGCTCTACAGTGACTCATCAGTCTGAATCATGGGTTAATTGGATGCAGGTAAACGTTGTTGTCCTCATTGACCTCTGCTGATACGCTCCACGTCTTTACTGACACCTGATCCTGCCATAAGTGCACGTCCTCGTGTGGACTGTATATATTTGCACCTTAACGGCGCAATATGGAAACAGAGCTGACCCGTCGCTGTGGTTTGATGCCCTGCGGCGCGATGCCAAGTTCACATACATGCACAAAGATGCTTCTACACTGTAAAGGACAAACTGTAGGCCTCGCAGTACATACACACATTTACATATCCCATATAGCCCAGACACACTGTTCTCTTCCTCAGAAAGAATCGGCATTACAGATTGACATGAGACTAATTAGCTCAACAAAGATGACTAACCCTCTCGTTAACCACCTGATGTAATCAAGTCAATTTGAGGCTCGTTTTAATATGATTGCCCCTCGAATCAGATCTAAATAAAGAAGTATGCTAATGAAGGGCAGAAAAAGAATTCACAAGCTTAGAGAACATGAAACTGAAACTTTTTTATGGATACAAAAGTACAGGAGAAAAACACTTATCCCCAAGGTAGTACACTCAACAGAAAAAGAAAAACAACAACTCACATACATGAAAATAATGGACGTATTAATGTGTGTGCCCGTGTTTCTGGGAATCTGTTGGTCTTTCAAGCATCTTAGAGAGGTCATCAAATAGAGGAGCTTCGGGCAAAACCAGAATGTATGAGCGAATGTGGCAGGTCGGTACGAATGATCAATCGGTGGATACATCTTTTGAGATTCAGACTTTAGAAAGATGAAGTCTGCATGGCGCAGTGACTTAAAATCAATGAAGCCATGCCTGGTACATACTGACGAGGAATGCGTTCTTATACAGAATATATCTGACCACTCAACATCTGTAAATTGTACATGCAGGTCAGTCTGCCACACCTCTGTCAGTGCCTCGAGAGATGCAGCCTGCATAGATGAAAGCTTCATATGTATGACAGATGTTCTGCCTCTGGGAGATGAAGCTTTCGGGAATAGAATGTGTTTGTATACGCTGCTGTTCAGGGATTGAATTTAGCTTTGTGCTGATCAAATAAGGAAAAGCTATCTGCTATGTACAGATCCTTAAACGAGACAATACCTTTATCCTTAATACGCCAAAACAGACAAACACAGAGGGATGCACAGATCCACATTTTTTCACTTCCAATCCGATCCCGATACCTGAATTTGGATATCTTCCCATACCGATACTATTCCAATACCAGAGCTCTGATTGCTTTAATATTATCATTATTGTTGATTTTATATGAGGCTGTAATAAACTCCTCTCCACAGGCAAGTATATGGTCGTATGCATGAATGTCCCAAAAGGCAACTTGAGGTAAGTATGAGGTCGGAAAACAGGAAAAATCCCATCCTGAAAACAAACATGCACCTGTAAGGGTTTCAAATTGATTGTCAATATTTATTAAATTCCAAGACAGGGTTAAACTACTAACTGCAATAAACAAAAAGTACCTGTCATAGAAACTACACAGCACAGATACAAACACATTTTCTAAGTGTCAAATATGAAATAAAGGGTAAACTTCCCTCCAAATAAAATACAAAGGGCTGCTTTATCCGATCAGCACAAATCAAGCACACGGGCTCAAACCAAGGCTTTCAGAGTAAGTAAGAAGTAAAAGAAAAGTGTAAACATTCACACTATCAATAAAACAATGTGCATCTGATCAGCATGAATAATTAAATTCTTGCTTGTGTGGCAGAAACAAATGAAGGCTTTTAAATGTCATATTTGAAAAAGCACCACATGAGACTCATGAAAATTAGAGAGAGAAAAGTTTCCTCACAGACGACGACTTCAGTAATTTCCTAGAGTCTCTACTTGTTGCTTGGTAACCCCGTGGCGAGAACAAGACTCCAGGAAGTCACTGCGCTCAGCCACAAATTGACGTTTTTACACTTCAGGCTTTGTCCGGGTTAAACATTCGAGAGCCAACGTGTTAACTAGTGAAATTTAGAGGTGATTTTCCTGCTTCTTCCTCCTGTTTCCGGTGTTCGCCTTACATGTACAGGCACAATAGTGTCATGTAACTCTCAGCAAGAAGGCTATGAGCACGAACCTTCGATAAAAACAGGAAACAGTTTATTTGATTTGTTGCAAAACATCTAAATATTGATGAGGTTGCTGAAGATAGAGCACACTGATTCACAAGACATAACTATGATGGTGTGTGTGTCCCTCAGGCTGTATATTTCTGCATTTCTTTCCCTTTAGTTTTCTCAGCAGCTTGTAAAGTCTGAAGTGGTTTGCATATTACGCTTTGCATTTTTCCATCTATCCATCGCTCCATCTCTGATAAATCGATTCAAACCGAGCAGCTTGGAGGAGTAGCTTTGTCATGTGTGCCATATTTTCATTTTCACAGGATGTAAATAGAAATCTCAGGCTGTTGATGGAGATAGAAAGGAAGAAATCTGCGATGCCATGTCCAGAAAAATAAGCAACAACTGAGATGGTAATAAGCAGCTGCCTGTCACGTTAATCTGCAAGTCAATTTCAGGACAGAAATGATGGCTCAGACCATTACGCAACATGAGAATATGAGGGAAGGAGACATTTTTTTAGACTTCACCTTAAATTAGGGAGTGTCACCACCAACAAGGCACTAATATCCAGCCATTAAATACCAAATCGTACAGTTGGCAGCTTTAAGAGGAGATGGACGTTCTGTTTTTTATCTAGAGGGCGTGTGGACAGTCATTTCTTTTTCATATGTTCCCCAACTCTCTTGAATTTAAATCTCTCCTCTCTGTTTGGTTTCCCAAGAGACAGAGACAGATGAAACATGGATGAGGAGAACGCCAAGCTCAGCTTTGGAATTTTAAAGAAATGAGACAGCAACTCGTCGGTGCGTTATGTAATTATCACGTTTTTTTTAACTCATGTCAGCTTTTAAAGCTTTTAAAGCACAGATGCATATGTGCATTTTTCTTTATCTGTGCTTTTTGTCTGCTGTGCACATCGCAGTCTGTGCCTCTAAACAATTAATATTAAACCTCAACCTTTTTTTACACCTTTCATTAACGAGCATGCTGGGTTTATTAGATTTTAATTAGTGCAAAGCCACATTAATTTGCAATGTCAAGATCCTATCCTTCACACCACCTCCACAGGTGATCAGATTCGGCACAGACTCGGCTTATTAGCATCCAAGTGTTAAACAACTGAGAGCGTAGGCCCAGACTCAAGACACAATTATTTAAAAAGTCAAAGCAGAAGTCTTGATCCAGCCTCACATCTTTGTGGCCAGTGGTCAGTTTGTGTGCAAACATGGAAACTATGGAGATTTTCTGTTATACTTCATGATAAATCAGGTGACCTGTTTACACTCGAGTGTTCATTGATCATATAAAAGGCAGTACGGCAAATATCCGATCAGGTTATTCTCCCACATGTGCACATCAGAAATGCCACCATAAGCTGCCTCATTGTCACAGTACATCTATTCTTGTTTATAGTATCAGTTTTTCGGTGGCACATGCATCCTCATTGTGCACGTGTATCATTTACACGCGGCTCCGGAGCATTGTGAGAAGTTACCCAGTGGCACAAACGTAGCGTAATGATAGCCCGACTGAAGAAGAGCGCTGTAATGAATCCTAACAGACACACCCAACACACACACACACTAAAACACACACCTAAATGCTGCCTTGTAACCCAGCCGATCTCAGAGAGGGGGGGCCTCGCAGATCTCAGCCAAACCATGACTCAAAGCTGTGAGTCATCGGGCCAGAGATCAGAGCATAAGAGCTCTTCCTTCCTATTAGGTAATCATTTGGTAAGAAACACCATTTTTTAGTCCTTAACTGGGGTAAAAATGTGAACTAGGTCCTCAATTTTGGGACGATCAAACAGTATTTTATATTTTAAATAGCTGTATTTGGTCGTCTGTATTGGTCGATCCTGTTGCCCCTGGAGACGTAACTCCACTGGCTTTAGAGTCATTGTTGTACTGTAGTGTACTAGACTAGAGTATGAGCTAAACCAAAGCAAACCACGTAGAATTCATTATTTCCCACAGTTTTTTTTTTGGGATGTGGTTTGTCTGTTTGCAGAGGAGTAGGAGGAAAAGGCGGGTGCAAGTTTAGATATATTCTTGGTTCTGCTTTTACTGGAAGTTGACAGAATGAAATGTCAACCAAAATGTGATATTGCTTCAAACTAACCTTGTATTATTATCATAGCATAGGTCTATGATGACTTGTATGTTGAGTTGAATGTATAAATAAAAAAAAACAGATGCAAGAATAAAAGGCAAAATAATGAGATTGGTGAGCCTCAAAGTTGGACTTAGAAAAACTGCCAAACCATGACAGTAAAAGATGCCATGAAATATTAATTATAATTATATTTAATTATAATTAACAGTCTCTAATATAAAATACTACTTTATTCTGTATAAATTCCCTTTAAATGGCATATAAATGAAGGCTCTGAAGTATGACTGACTGTAAAATCTACAGACATCAGTTATATCAGAACTGGGGAGTATTTCTTCTTCGAAAGACATTGAAGGCTTTTCTTGATGGAAAAGATGTTTCCGCTCTTCTCCTGACAGAGTTTGACTACATTCTTTGGTTCATTGATCTAATTGGTTGAAGTTTGCCCCTGATAGACGGACGGTTCAATCCAATCACCTGCCAAGCACTTTTTGAAAGTCCATGCCCTTCTTCCAAACTGTTTCCAACGACGACTAATGTCAAACTGCAGATATACCCACCTTTCATCTCAGGCCGATTACAGAGAATATATTACTGATAGTGAGCAGACCAGCAGCAAAAAGAAGACCCCGTATACCTCCCACCCACCCCTTCCTCATTACTGCCTGATGAAAGCTGAAACATCCCTTCGGGGCTCTGGCAATGCATTAATAGCTGCTGTCTGGAGACTTACAGGTCTGGTGAAGAGTGCAGTCACCCATGGCATACCAAGCTCTAACCACTCATTCATTCAGCCAGAATAAATTGACCCTACTTGCAGCAGCACCTCTTTTCTGCACAAGTGGTTGTAATGCAGGAAGTACAAAATGTATAAATAATCATATATACTCTGGCATAACAAGGCATAAGTGGTGTGGCGGAGAGATTAGCTGGCTTGTTTGCAGCCTACATATTCCCCCTGTGGAATAAAAGGCATGTTCAGACCGCCTAGCGTGCTGAATAAGTATGGTATATAGTTATTATTGTAGATTACCTGGATGACTTCACTGGTAACGTCACAAGGTTTGTATTTTTCTCAGTCAACCGTTTCCTCAGTCTTATAAAACTTACTACTCGTTGTAGCTACCTAATATAAATTTGTCTAAATTTTAAAATGAAATGACCTCCATGCATCCGGCCTCTCCACTCACTGCTCTGTCGATCTATAAAACAGGGATCCAGAGGGTGTTCTTTTCTGCCTCACCGTTGTTCCTCTTAAGTTGATCTGCTTTGACGGCATGCTTGACTTCTTTGATCACTGGTGAGTCTCTGATAGTGTCTGTCATGTTCTTGAAGAGCTGGATTACTCTCCTAATATTAGTGTAGCGGAAATCCTTCATTGACTTTAATGCTGAGAGTGCAGAGGTCTCTCCTTTATGTTGCTGTGTGTTGCCGTTTTAAAACCTCTCCACCTGATTCAGACGATAC